>NC_089800.1:67953263-68165763 GCF_029633855.1 Hoplias malabaricus
TTTCAGCTTGCAGTTTCTCAAGATGACATCTGACACTACCCTGAGGCTGAAGTTTACAGCTAAAACACTAAGGGAATTCTGGTTTGGTGTGGAGAGGGAGCATCCACTCAGGGCAGAGGGTGTGGGCATTCTGTTTCCCTTTGCCACATCCTATCTCTGTGAGATGGGCTTTTCTGCTTTTGCCTTACTGAAAACAAAGCACAGATCTAACGAACATTATCCTTCCTCAAAATGGAAGCATGACTGAAAAAGTGCATGTATACTGTCAGTTGGCAGTATACAAAGAAGTAGTAGTAATATTATGACTGACTGGTGTATATCAGCTCATATAGTTTCAACTAATTTGTTTTTCATGGACGGTAGCCATAAGCACAGACAAGTACACAATATTAATATGAACACTTCTAAGTCTTAAGACTCTTCTCAAGAGACAAAAACAATTAAGCGCACGTCTGTGTTATTGTACACATTTTTTTACACATATTGCTGAACAGTGAGGTAAGTGGTTTTATAAAAACCAAATATCTAAATAGCAAGCAATGTAATATATTAATCAAATTTAGGTTATGAATACCCTCTAAGCAAGGTGAGTTCTGTTCATTCCTGCTTGTACAGTAGGAAGAAATGTCCTTAAATTATGTGAGATCCACCAGGACATTGGCTCACATAGCGTGACACCAGAACACAAGTTGAGACTGAGCTTACTACAGATACAGACACTTACAATTGATCTCCGACAAGGTTTTTCCATCTCGAGAACTTCGACTTGTTGAGCGAATCCGATGAGGAACAGACACAGGAGACTGCAACGACACATATGAAACACCCTACAATGTTTAGAATTTACATTTACATGTGCAAAAGAGTCATTAAAATATGAAGATACCCAAACCCATCACTGAATTTATTAACTTAAAGTGGATTTCTGTCATCTTCTCATTTGACACTGCATTTTGGTTATTTTGTGTAAACAATTTTTTTCATAGTAAAGACAATTTGAAGACCGTAACTACATTTATAGGGTTAAATTCAGCATGCAGTGCAGAAGGAATTGATCACACCTCACATTAAGTTAAACAGACACATACAAATAGAAAAAAGAATGTAATATAAAAATACATCTACAACATTTGTAATGTGCACTTATCATTCTATAGGTTCCCTGGTAATTTGTTAAGTGAGAAACTGTTAAAATGCCAGGATAAATCACCCAAAAACTAACCAAGTGATTAGATGTGGGTTTTGCCCATATTCTACACACACACACACACCGACTCCTCATGTCATATGAATACCTGAGAGACCGCTAGCAGAGCAAATGGCTCACCTTCACTGAGGCCATTGCTAAAGAAACAACCAGGGAGATTTTAATATTCCCTCTCAGTGCACTCCCCATGTTCTCTGTGATTTTATGTCAAAGAGTGAGTTCGTACCTCAGGATCAGGGTCCTCATCATCAATATCACTGTAGTGGGCATGGTCAGGGTTGCTGGCCTTGTCCAGCAGCTCAATGGCAAGGGTCCGACTCAGGGGCTGTGTTACAAATGGGTGCTAAGGGAAACCCAAAGTGATATAATTATACTCAGTGATGACATTAATGCAAATATGACGTGATAATTTAAGGCACTGAAAATGTGAGTGGCGCTGTTCTTACCTGGAGAAGTTTTTCAGCTGTTGGTCTCTTCTTGGGGTTTTTCGTCAGTGCCATTTTCACAAAGTGATGGAAGTTATTTGTCCTTCAGTAAGATAGGAGATTATTTATTCGTACAACTTTTCCAAATCATTTAATATATCAAAGGTTTCTAAAACCGAATGCTTCAAAACAAGCTTAAGCTCTGACTGATGACTAATTTAGCATATTTTCATTACACTATTCAAAATATTTCAAAGCTTTTTATACACACACAGAAACACTTACCATTTCACTTTATCTTTCAGTTTAGGGGGCTGGAAATTGCTCTTGGTCATGAGGAACAGCGCTCTAGAGGAAAAGAAATAGAATTGTCAATAAACAAATAATTGTAAAAATGTAAAATTATAGTTTAGTCAATGAACAGCTCTGCCTACAAGCTAGGGCAACTTTCACACAATACTTCCAAACTGAGAGGTTAAAAGGTTAGCATGTATTTCACCCATGTTTTAAAGCATGTTTTGACCTTCAGAAAATTATTTAAATAAGACTAACACTTGCACA
Organism: Hoplias malabaricus; assembly: GCF_029633855.1. Lineage (NCBI taxonomy): Eukaryota > Metazoa > Chordata > Actinopteri > Characiformes > Erythrinidae > Hoplias > Hoplias malabaricus. The sequence continues at coordinate 67,955,457 of NC_089800.1, forward strand.
CCTCATGGGGTGCAGGTCAAACATGGGAGGTTGTAGTTCAGCCAGTTCTATAGCAGTAATGCCCACAGCCCAGATGTCACACAGCTGATTATAACCTCCTTTTCTTTCTACTGCTGCCACCTCTGGAGCCATCCTGCAGGTAGCGAGAGAGACAGACAGTTAAAATTCTGGTCTAATATCTATGCATTCCTATTGTCTGGTACAGAAAAAAAACAAACAGCATTTTTACTCTGAGAATTACTATGTGGATTCGGAATCAGGCTTAAAATAGACTGTGTGCGCCTGATTTAAAAGATAAATGAAATATTTCTCCTTGATTTGGCCCTCTGAAAAGAGAACCAAGCTAAGCACATCAAAATCATCAGCAAATCAAAGCTCCAATCTGAAGCACAGCAGTATTTTACCAATATGGCGTTCCAATGAAGGACTTCCTTTTGGCCAGAGTAGCCGAGATCTGAGCAGATACTCCAAAATCCGCTGCAGAGCAGTAGAGATAAGAAAAGAGAAAATTCATGAAAAACTGAATACAGAAATTAATAAACAGGCTTTTTATTTTTACCCAGTCTATGGTTTACTGTGTAAAACCTTACCCAGCTTCACATAGCCATTGTCTGTTAGTAGGATATTAGCTCCCTACAAAACAGCATAATAAACAAAAATGTGTTAAATTGTATTCAAGGCCAAGTTTGGGAAAGTAAAGTTTTAAAGTCGAGGGATAAGGAGAAGGATACGTGGAAGCCTACCTTAATATCTCTGTGCATCTTGCCCTTATTATGGAGGTAGTACAAACCCTGCAATACAGAAGCAGGGGAATGTCACGTTTGCTTATGCTTGGGTTGATTCAGTGAGGTTCTGCGAGTGTGTATACATACCTGCAATGTCTCCCGTGACACATATGCAATCTGGGACTCCAGCAGAGGCCCAGTGACTGTTACAAAGAAGGAAAAATATGGAGAATACATAGGAGGGAAAAAAACACACACACACACAAAGGAAATGCTTTGGCCATAGGACAATTCTTACCATGATATATGTCTTGCAATGAACCTCCTCCACAGTATTCCATACTGATCCATAATTTATCCCTCCTGAAACACAAATATTAATCAGTCAATAATCAATCTGAGCACATATCAACCAATCAAAATATGGCCTCATTTAACTTAACCCACAATCTTCCGAGACAGGAGCCAAATATACATGCATCTGGAAAATAATAAGGTATTTTAAGTATTTAGTATAATTTTGAAACACTGCACTTCTTATTGGTTCACTGCACTTCTTATTATAAAAAAGACACTAGATATGTCTTTTTTAAATAAACAACATTAATATGTTAAAATGTACATAACTTAAGGTTCAATGGAGGGGGTCTTTAATTTAGAAATTTAAGAATTTCAAAGAATTAGATTTTTTTCTCTTTTCCCCCTTACCCTAAATGCTGACTAAATATTAACTAAATGCTAAATATTGACTATAAGCCACAACATATTTATTTCTTTAATTTTGCACTGAACCTCTAAAGCTAATGCAGCCAACACATAATGGAATTCTATGTCACTCAAAATCCTGTCCAAACAGACTTTTATTATGTTTGCCTTGTAGCTCCAGTACAATTTCAGACAAAAGCTTAATGCCAAAATCTGATATCCAATTTATCTGCTTTCCCTAGATTTCTCCAAATGCATCTGGGTTTAACAATTAAGTACATTTAAAATAATCTGAGGGAAAATGTCCACTTTCAGGGTCCTGGTAGGTCTGGACCTTACCTGTTAATCAATGGATGCAAGTTCACCACACTGCATCACACATTCACATCTGGGGGCCACCTTTTAAACAGCCAATTCATCTACAAACATACGTATCTTTGAACTGTGAGAGAGTGGGAGCACCCGGAGGAAGCCTCCCAACATACACACACGGGTAGAATCAAACTCCTTGCAGACCGTGTGATCTGAGAGACACCTGCTGATAAAATATCTGTGGTTCCCATCTAAACTGGTGGAAACATGCTAGAAAAGAGCTCTGGATCTTGAACCAGTTCTATTCCTGATTCTTGGAACCTTGGTGCTCTCGAGCGAACCGGCCTGCATTTCCACCCGTTTTAATGGGAACCAAGGATACTTAATCAGCGGGGGGCATTGCAGCAGTGCTAGGTTCCAGCATTGCTGTGATTAAATAAAGCACCAACACCAGAGCCATAGATAAACTGACTTGGTCAAAACAGGGTAATTTTCTATTATTTTGTTAAACTTTTTATTTAAGGCTCTGTGATCCTTTTTGAGCTACTTTACATGGCCACTTACATCATCACAGTTTATGTTTTCTGGTTCACAAAACGATTTATATTTGTGGAAACACCCCTAATGGTTCCAAATTAAGTTCACAAATGTGAACCGTTCTGGTTCATTGGTGGAAAGCACTATACCTGTTGTGCCAATATCCCACCCAGTAGTTGATTAAGATATCAGATTTTGGCGTTTCCTTGCTCAAGCTTTCAGATCAAGGTCATCAAGACATTTATATTGCGCAAATGACTGATTGGTGCTGTATGCCTGATTTAGGTTTTCTTGTGTGCAACAGGTTCTACCTGAGATAGCTGCCAAAGTAAGCAACAATGTTGGAGTGTTTACAGTCTTTCATCATAATAATCTCCTGCTGTACCACTGCAAAGTCTTCTCCTGCAAAATAATCAGTCAACCAATTTATCAACCATTAGAGACATTTCATAAAATTGCAAATAATGTTTTATAATTCAAGGGACTAGGGCAAAATAACATATATTTGGGTATTATTTGTAGTCTGCAATATCTAAATGAACCCTCTAACCAAATACAGCTTTTTAAACTGTGGGCTGTGAACATCCAGACTTATCACAACTTACCACAATGTTACTTGTAACATTATTCATTCATTAATGTTTTTTAAATATTGTTGTTGTATTGTGTAGCACTATGGTAAGAAATTAATTATTTTGTCCATATTATGCAGCCTAAGTACACATGCAGGAATACAAACATTTATGTACTTGTGCACACACGTACACACCCCTACCCTTATGGAAAATGTGTGGAGCCCACTGGAAAGAACACTGAGGTAGTGATTGGGCGCGATAACACATTTCAGTCAGCATTAACCAAAGGCCTTTAGAGGCACAAATAAAGCACGTACACACACCTATTTAACTGCCCGTGACATCACCCTGGATCACTGATGCACATACACACTTGTAATTAAATACTGAAACTCAGTGACAAAACTTTGATGAATGAAGGGACAGATGAATGGTCAGACAAACTGGGGCAGGAACATATGGACAGATACACAGATGATGACATTTACCTGGCTCCAGTTTAATGACTTTGATGGCAGCCAGCTCCCCTGTGTTGACATTGCGCGCCTGAGGGTGAAAGATAAAGATGAAAAAAAAGCTGATTAATGACTAGAAATCTTAAGGATCCATTTGCCTCAATAGGACATAGGACTAATAGGTCTTCCAGAAAAACAAATACGCCTGAAAAACATCTCTTGTAGTAAAGGCAGTAGTTTTATATAGAACTTTAAAAACATACAACGTTTTTAGAATGAAATTAATTTGTTTTTTTTTTAAACCTTTTATGATGTCCTATATAGATGCAAAAAGTCCTTTATAATACAATAAAGAATGCTTTTTATTACATAGTAACACTACAAAACAAATAAAATACAGTGATAAATGTGTAGTATGGAAATATTATATTTTTGTCATACAGACCAACCTTTATCTGGGGTGAGAAATAATTAAAAAAAATGTTCTTCATCTTACTTTAACAGGTTTATTTCCCTACATTCCTCTGGCTTTTTTCATCTACCATCCATGATCACTGACATATTCTCAGTAAAATTTTGTGACATTTCTCAGACATACACTGGGAGATGCTCACTTTCTGTCACACATATACAAACTCACAGACACAAAGACATCTTCTGTGAGGCTTCACTGAGAGACATCTGTCTAACAGAACAGCAGATCTGATGAGATCATCAGAGAGAAACGGGAGAAAGAGACAGAATAAGACATAGCTAGGGAAAAATAAAAATGCAATCAATTCTGGAAGAGCATAAAATTAAGCTACAAATACTTTCTGTTCTTTTTTCCACACAATTTCAACATTTTTTCTTAAAGTAAAAGGCAGCTATACTGTGCAATTATGAGGGCTCTTAAGTCACAATTAACCAGGTTATTCTGTGCAGTACACCACAATTTTAATGTGGTTAAAATGAATCTTACTTGATCAATTTTGACCAAAAAGAAAGCTTTATTAAATTATATTTGAGCCATCAGAGTACACCCGACTTAGACACTATATGTCACAATATTACTTTCTGTAATTCAAGAACTTATTGTCATCATGTGAATGCAGGGTTCAAATGAACTGGAAAATCACTATTTACACAATTAGCAAAGTCTAGCGTACAGAGTAAAGAAACTGTATTTTCAAGAAATGCACATTTCACAATATGAAAATAAATGTATTCAATTACTGAAAGTAATAAATGCATTCTGATGGCTTTATGTGTTCTCTCATATGGTCAAAATAAAATACAGTGCATAGTTCTAAACCCTCTGTGATGGTAGCTTTTATCTCGTTACAGGGGATGCTCTGCAGGGGAGCTGAAAATTTCCTCTTTTACTGCTGTTTTGTTAGTTTGCTTCTGTATGATTTCTCCACACTTTTGGTGTGTATTAATGTATATGTTAACATTTGGAGCTCTAATATTTATGATGGTTGCGCCATATTTATTCGTAAGATGTACTTCTCTGGAACATTAAATTGATAATGATGTCAAAACACAAACGCGAGAATATAAGAGAATTGTGAGCATGCTCACACATGCATACACACAGAACTCCAACATTCTATCTCACTCAGTCACACTCTCACACACACACACATTTCTGTCCTCTCCTGGGTAAACAAACTCAGCACTTGCACCATCATGTTCTAAAATTTACAACAACGTCATGGACACAAGCACAATATTAAATAATTCGAAAGCAATAAGAGTAATGTGTTAATTTACAAAAAATGGAGGGACACATTATGAAAAACAAAATCACTTGTTCAGTGCATTAGTAGATTCATTTGGGGATCTGGAACCTACCGACATACAAACTTTGGAGTAAAACACCCCAGTCAGGTTTTTTTTGTGATCTTCCTAAGACTGAATACATGTAATAAAATATTTGTGTCCTTCCAATCACCTGTGTTAATGAGAGGGCACCAACACAAGGTAAAATTAAGAGGAGGGGAAAAAACAAAACCACAACCTTTTTAAACAAGATAGGAAAAGTGGTGTGTTATTTGATACTTTTAGCATTTTGACCAAAGATGTTTTAAAACAAAGCCAGGGAACTGTGTTACAGTTTGTAAGTCATGTCTTTGTCCTTTGTCAGTGGTAAAGCTAAAGGATATAGCCAAAATTTATATCACGATATATTTCAGAATTTTGGTTGATACAATTCCAATATTGATATGAACAGTAGAAAAGCCACTGAAAAGCTTCCAAGAACAAACAAGAAAAATGACATAACCATCAAGCATAAACCTATTGGCTTTGTAAATATTCATATTTTAAAAATAAATTTTAAATTACATATGCTGACCTGACAAGAGTGTCCTGTATTGAACGACCGTCAGTGAGAGATGTTAATAATTAATGTATATTGAAATATTGAAAACGTGTTTAAAAATGATATTATTGTTATTGAAACATTTTATATTGCGATATATATTGATATTGAATTATTGTCCAGCCCTAGTCCAGTCCATTACCCAGACCGGACACATATCACTGCACACAGGACATAGCTGATACTATTTTCCAGACATTACCTGAAAGAACTCCATGTGTGAATGCAAACGTCCATAATATTTATACCAGACATTACCCAGGCTTTATCCTGCCAGCACCCTAGTTCATATGTGAAAACGGCTTGAGTGGTTTATCAACTCCAGCAGCAGTCCTGTGTCTGATCCACTCATACCAGCTCAACACACACTGACACCATTATGTCAGCTTCGCTATAGTGCTGAGTAACACACAGGCTCCGTTTTGGCTTTGTGGGACTTTTGACCATTACAGAAGTGTTGAAGGGGGCAAACAAAGTATGCGGTGCAAAAAACAGGCAACACACTATTATTGTAAAACTACTAACTCTGCTTTCAGTCATTTCCTAATGCAAAAGGTGATTTGGAGCCGCGATTAAGTTACAAGCAACAAGCAAAACGGTGGCAGAGTGACTAGCGACATATCAAGCTAAGATTTTCTAAACTTTATGCAAATAAATTAAAATGCAGTGAAGCATTTTTACAATTGCCTCCAACAAATGGGGTGGTCCGAATTCTCTACCACCTTCGCTCTTGTTCCTGTTCTCAACTGTATGACTGTAAACATGGAAGAGAAGCTCTTAACTGGTTATTCTTTTCTTATTTTATATAATACATATTTGCACATATACAGGCACAATTTGCAAATCTGTGTCTCTCATGAACCATCATGTTTAAACATTGCACACGTGCACAAATGAGAATGCGAGCAACCTCAAACAGACAAATTTGAAGAGACATAAGCAACTTGGCACCTGATAGTGTGAACATTGGGTAAGTCAACTTATAGGGTATGTGGAGCTCATAAAATAGACAATGAGTCAGAATGAATAGACTTTAATACCAAGGCAGATCAGTATATTTTGTGTTACTACCCCAACACAAAAAGACCGGTCTGAGAGGGTTGTATTTTCTAATCAAAAACCTTGATTTAATATTCATTTGTTGGGTTTCAATGTCGTTTCTATGGTATAGAGTTTGTTCTGATGTTTTGAGAGGAAAGTAAAATGCTGTGTGGTCTCTGAATTTTGTGCCGAACATGTCTACAATATTCCACACATGCACTTTAAGAAGAAGCTCGGGTGCTAGTGTGAAAATAGAGTGGTAAAGTGTGGAGAGAAGAGGAAGGGGTGTGGGTCCGTTAAAAGCCCACAGTTCCAGGATCAGTCCAGGGCTCTGGGTGGCGCTGTGCCACACGTACAGCATGTATAAACCAGCTGAAATGTCATTGTTTATTCAATAAAAACTCTTTTACATCACCCTTTGCATGTTTGAGCTTTAGTGAAAGTCTAACTTTTCCAAGCGTAAAACTGTTTTTGCAATATTTGGGTTTTTATTATTATTATTATTTTGGCCTTTTCCCAATAAGTTTTTTTATGCGCATTTTCATAATTCTCAAAAACTCAGTGGATGGAAAACCCTCTACTGACAGAGAGTTGGATGAAAACACTGCCACTGAGCTTGTTCAGCATTACTGCCCAAATGTGGTGGTATTTAAAGTTTGCTCAAAAAGCTGATTGCATTTTACCAGTGGCTGACTGCTAAACCACTTTGCAAACACACACACACACACACACACCCCTTCAGGAAGAGGGAACAATCAGGAACAAACAGGATGGATATAGCTCCAACTTTAAACACACATCTGCAGGCAAACACACACGCAGGCTTGCATCCTCAAGTGTCACTATTTCCCGTCCACACGCGAAGTCCAACACGCTCAGTTTCCCAAAGACATAAGAGCATGATCACAGAACTTACTATGGCTACCCATTAACAGCCTAGCACACGGCTCTCTCTTCTTCTCTTTCTCACACACACACACACAACCATTGGTAGTTACCATCTGGCACCGCACACTCTGAGAGTATTGTGACCCCCTCAGGGTCACAGCAGTCACTCCATAGCGCCTTATTGTACCCCAGAACATAAACAGACATGCATGAATATCACAGTTGGTTTCAAAGGAGAAGTTCAGCAATGAACAAAACTTTCATAAAATTTCCCCCTTTCTTATAATGTAGTGAAGGCATGTTTGGTTTTTCACTTGGGCTATGAGTATAATGAAGCTAATACCATACTAATTAAAACTAAGCAATGACTAACTCATCACAGCAGCCCAAAACCATGTGAACTCTTAAGTAATCTCAAACAGAACTGCTAATGTGATTTCTGACATTATGAAATACTTCCATCTATAAAAAGTTGAACAGAAGTAAAGACAACGTTTTGCCTAACTGCTTACATCTTCAGATTAAGTAATAATAACTTATGCCAAGAAATAGTAACCTCTTTTGGATGCTATTTAAAAGAGATCACCAACCATTCTTACCAATGTCCTCACAGTTAAATCACTGCAAAGTAAACAGAAGTTATTCAAAGTGATCTGGTGTGAACTGCTTCTAGTGATGCTCACTGAGAGTAGTTCTCAGTGGCTGTTTTGTGCTAAAATGGGTCATCACAACAACACTGTTGCCTACCACACCCATGCACACCACAATATTTAACTGCAAGAATGTCAGGAATAGTTTATAATCAATACACGAATGTCCTGCCATCGCCATCAGTGTCACAGATCATTTAGAAGAACCCTATGACTCAGAATTTCAACCACAAACATGCAATACAATACGTACCAGGGAACTAGTCTTTCATGTGATTGAATATTATTAATCCATCATATGGATTACAATAACAACACTGTCATTGACCACACTGACTCATTACACTTGTGTTAGGGTTTTGTATCGAGAACGCATCCTCACACAGAGCTGGATGATATGACCAAAATGTATATCACAATATATTTCTTAATTTCTTAAAAGCTACATGACATCACCATCAAACTAAAACGTCCTGGATTTGTCAATATTAATATTTTAAATTAACTTTAAAATTGAGTGCAGTGCAACTCAGACCAATAGTTAAGTGGTGCGATGGAGATTATAGTGCAAAGTGGAAAGACAGTGAGAACACAGTGATAGGTATTCCAACTCAGGCACTGATTGGCAATGCTAAACTTACAATGTCTCTGCAAGACTCAAATTGATCGTATAATTTACACACTGAATAATTTACACATTGTATATTTGGTTTAATCTGGTCAAAAACCACAAATTAGTAAGGGATTTAACATTATTAAGTTGGTTTGTGTATGATGACAGATTTAAGCCAGGTTTAAGTGACTACAGTTTCAAAAACTGGGGTAGGAAAGGGCTTACAGCTATGTGCACATTATTAAAGAATGGGAATGTAATGAACTTTCAGGATTGAAAACACATTATGGACCATTTTAAATACCTGCAGTTAAGGGATTACAAAGGAAATACAATTGTTGAAAACCTCGAATTATGTCACTGAAATAATGACCAGGACATACAGTGGGATTAAACCCAAGGCAGTCTCAGTACTGTATCAAAGTCTCTCAGACACTCAGAAGCTGCTTTCAGTCTGTATATAAGGAGAAGTGGGAGAGGGAACTGAACATTAACATTTCTCTGGATGAATGGCATGACATGTGAGACTCTGCACACAACAACAAATTTGAGAACCTGGAGAGAATTTGGAGGGAAAATTTTGACTCATTACTTTCTTACACCTAAAGAGTAAACAAACTGGTTCCTAATTTACATGTTGCCGTTTTTGTGGAGAGATGGAGGCAAACCATGCATACATTATTTGGGAGTGTACTAAACCTAATTCATTCTGCAGAAATGTAAGTGACATGATAAATATTGTAGGATATGGAATACCTAGGGAATGTAAAGCTATTTATCTCGGATGTTTAACTGATTATGTTTTGGAGAAGGATAGATACTTAACCAATATATTATTGATCACAGGTAAAAAAGCCATAACAAGAAATTGGTACAAGACTGAACCACCCACTATAACCCAGTGGCTAAATATCATAAGACAGGTCTACACCACGGAGAGAATGACATATTGGCTCAGTTACCTTTGTAACAAAGTGGGAGAAATGGACACATTTTGACATAGCAAATGTTATTTAAGAATTGACTGTTTTACTACTATATATTCTGCACTCAGATAATAGATCCCTGTAACCATATCTGTTCTGTTTTTGGGTTTGATTTTTGTTTATCACATGTGTCAGATTCTTATGTAACGCATTCTCCATATATTATATACATATGGGTATTTTACTTAATGAATACATATTTACGTTTTTCTATAATTGTGTGTTATAAAACCTCAATAAAAACATGGGTTTCAAAAAAAACAAACTGAGTGCAATGAACTGATGGCAGTGCCCTGCAATGACCATCAGTCAGTGACAGATTCTGTAAATAATTCATTTAATCATCCATTGTCTATAACCACTTATCCATTTCAGGGTCCAGAGCCTACCCATAATCACTTGGCACAAAGCAGGGATTCACCCTTGAGGGGATGCCAGTACTTCACAGGGCAACACACACTCACACATTCATTCACACCTATGGACACTTGAGTAGCACATTCACCTATGAACGTGTGTTTTTGGATTATGGGAAGAAACCCACGTGGACACAGGGGGAACAAACCAAACTCCTCACAGACAGTCACCTGCAGCGGGGCTACCTGCTGCACCACCGTGCTGCCCACTGTAAATGATATATACTGAAATATTGAAAATATGTTTAAAATCATATCAACATTTTATATTGTGATACATATTAATATTGAATTATTGTCCAGCCCTATGTCTCAGTGTCATAAAATCTATACTCGAATACACACTCGAAGGTCAACTGTAGATGTTAATTAATTTTTGGTTGCTCCCATATGGGGCCGCACATCAGATAACATGTACATACAATCTTCCATATTTTGTACACCAGAAGGCCTTCTTCATGCAACCCTCCTATTACACCTGGGCTTCAAACCAGGGACACACAAATGCAACCCTTGAGGCTGAGTAACAGACAGGGAGAGTCCACACATAACTTCACACAGCCAGAGACCCAAGGCAAGGCTTGAACCCAGGCCCCAAACTGTGTAGCAGTTGTGACACACACTACACGACTGAATCACATCAATAGGGCTGAAGGAGCAATCGTAGTTCTATCAAAATCACAGTTTAAAATATCCAAGAACTACCATTTTAATTACGGCCTACATTATCAAGTACAATTATAAAAAACAGATTTAATTTGGACATTCAAAGTGTTTAACAGAGTTACACCATTCAGAGGCCGCCAAACACTGTACTGTGCACTAAGAACAAAATGATAAAAACAATTTTAACTAAAATGTGTGTTCATGATTAAAGCCAGATCATCTTGGTTTAAAAAAAAACACTACTTCATTTCTATGAAATAACTGCATTCCCAATTTTGGCCAAAAAATGACAATTAGACATTTTCCTCAAAACATTCAGCGCTATCCATTACCACCAATACAGAGTGAGCAACAAGAGGAGAGTAATGCCACTAAAAAGGAACGTTTGAAGATTTAATTTGACCCAGATTCCACACAGCTGGATGGATAGATTGAAATAGATGATATTTTTGTTAAGATGATAAATAATATTCGTTTTACAGGTTATCAGGAATATCACAAGAACTTTATATAGAGAGCACAGTAAGTCCCGTTGAACAGGAATGAGTGCAATGTAAAACACTGAACCACTTATTTCTTATCCCTGTATTTGTTTATAATATGGCACTACAGGTTCTTTTCTGCAGTCTACCAAATCTCTCTATAAAATAGTTGAATACTGTGATATTTGTTGTGTACTGTGAAAATGTCTCCCAAGTATCATGTTTATTTTGGTCACGCCGTACAGTAGACGCCAGAGAATTAATGCACACTGAAGCCCATGATGTAGACTAGTCCTAAAATCCTCAAAATATATCTATCACTATATCTATATCATTTCTCTCTCTTATGGCAGTGGTGTCATGAAGTATAGGTTGAAAATTTTATTTTGCTCTTAATAATACTGGAACATAGTTGAGCCAATAAAAATGATTTGTTAAAATGTTACCTGCATTTGGTTTGCAAAGTATTTTGAGTACCCATGGAATTGTTTAGAACCACAGACAGATAGGTTTTCTATCGCAGAGCACAAACATTTAACTGGGCATAGAATTACTGGATTTAAATTTATGTGAGTGTATTTGGTTCTGCCATCTATAACAGGTTTATCCAACAGAGAGGACAACTATTTAAGCGGGTAAAGCAACACGTAGGCATTTAAACCGTTTTATAAGAGAACCATGTTCAGTAGGTTCTAAATATCAGAGAAGTTCAACATCTGCAGACATAGAACCAACTATAAAGAACAAACAGAACCATTAGCATGTATCACAGCTTTTTTCTTTAGAGAATAACTATTAGACAGACAAAGACCAGAGTATACAGAACACAGAACCAGCAGGTTTGCCATCAGAGAAGAACCATTTAACCAGTCATTTAACTATAAATATTTTTGAGTGTTTATGGTGCTAATCACAACCACTGGCTTTATTAAAGGACATCGTGAAGAAGCGTTTTGGAGTCCACAGCTACAGCACACATCCTCGTCGTTCTACTGTGTCCTACAGTTACTGAAGTGCGCAAAACTGTAACATTAAAACCACGGCGTCACCAACAGCCCCCCAGAGCCCCGGGCAACATTTCAGCACCCGACACCGAGCGGGCCGCTCCCGTTTGTTTTCATCACACAGCTAACGGCTAAGCTAAGCTACGCTAGGCTAAGACAAGACAAGCCAAGTTAAGGCACCTTATAAACATCTCCGTAAGTGCCGCTGCCGATGCGCTGTATGAGTTCGAAGTCTTCCTGCGGGTTTCTCCTCGACAGATCCACGCTGCTGTTCATGTCGGCTCGGCGCCGCGTCGGAGAAACACACCGAGCACCGACACAAACACTGAGAGCCTCTCTGCCAGTCAGAACTCAACCGAGCCTCTGAGCCGACTCGATTAGGGAGTCGGTTCCGATGGTTGTTCACACTTTACTTGTGATTTAAAAAACAGCTATTGTAAGGAATGATTGAGCGGGCATAAAATGTTTATATACTTTGAATTGTTGTCACTCACTCCAACTCTTCGACGAGACACGAATTATTAAAGGACCCATATCCTATTTTATTCCTATATTCATTTTCTTTTTTCCTGGCGTTTCTATGACGTTTGCGTCGTAACACTAACAACAATTCTATAGTGTACCTAAACATTTTATTCCCACTCATTTATTCCTTAAGGTAGCTGTCTTTAAGTCACAAGTAAAGTTTGAACAATCTTGGTTAAATGAATATGCCAGGTACCTGTTTTATTTACAACTGATTTTTGTTTTGCTCTCAAATGGTTATTTCTATGTATAAAGATTTTTGAAGAGCTCTTTTTAAATATGAATATTATTTAAAACGTAACTTTTACACGTAGAAGCTATAGTAGCAATTTATATATTTGTTGCAAAAACAGTAGAATCATTAATACACAAAAATTAAAAATTAAAGTGTCCCTCCTTCACATATGGAACAAGAATACTCATTCACTCAGATGAAATGTGACCAGAGGCACCCCTAAATTTTGCATAAATCTGCACACTGTATTAGACTGAGAACCAGTTATGCAACGTTTCTTCCCTATTATTATTTTACTAATATTTTTTGAGGTTCTACAGCATCGATAGACTGAGATTAGGGATGACGTTTTAATTTACATTTTATAACACAAGTTCCTGGTCCTGGAGAACATATTCCTTTCATGCTTAAATACACTTTTCTTAAATGCATCTGACCCAGTGCCGAATATCATTCAATCAGCGAATTAGGAGATGTTAAATACATGATTATAAAGATGACTTAAAATGCCGAAAAGCCTGGGGGAAAAATGAATATTGAATCAGCTTGAAAGAGTCGGTTCGGTAAATTGTATAGCGACTGGACGAACCGCAACATGGCCTCCGTCGTGCAGTACGCGTGCGCACAACCCATCGATTAATATGCTGAAACGATTAACCTCTTATTTAAGATCTAATTAAGAAGAGTAAATGAGACAGCAACACACGCAAAAATTAAATAAAAATACTAATACTACTCACTAAAATACTACTTTAACAAGTTGTACAAAATCTTACATTTTCAATTCACGATAGGACAGTGTGGATGAAAGGTGTATCAGTCTGTGTTTTATACGTATAAAATGAGGTCTTTCATTTCTTTTGGGGTGCTTGTTTGTGTGTCTGGTGTATTGTTGTGGGCACACACATCCCTGTTCAGCAAGACCTGGTATTAGATATCACCATATACCAAGCTCAAATAATGCTTTTCCCTTACTTCCTTTTGCACTTGTGCCTTTTTGGGGTCATAAATAATTATTGCTTTCTGGCCGTATGGCTGTGTCTCAATACCCATCTTCCAAGGCTATTACAATACTGTAATTTGTGGTAAAAATGCAGCAGTTAATCCATTGGTCATTTTCATTGTAAATGACAAATTAGAATAACCGTGGGTTATTTCTTTGCTTCAGGTACTTTAAGTACAAATTAAGAAGTACGCTATTTATGTAATGTAAGTAGCAATCAAGTAAGAATATAAACACAACAGTTTTTGAATAAAGTACTAATTAAGTAGCAATTAAGTAGTAACAAAGTACAATTACTCAAGTACTTTCCAAATCCTGAATCTCTCCACAAAACACCACACCAACCCACAGTTTTTTTTTCAGTGACTCATCTGTGGTTTAGTTTAGACAATAAAGTGAAGAATGTGGTTGCTGCAGGCTTTTTAACATACTCTAAAATCATCCTTCACCTAGCAGAGACATACAAATACACATATACACCTGCTTTTGAATGAGTACATAAATCCATCTAAATCCGCCATAATCATAACAGAGCAACACACTTCATAATATAATTTTATTTTATTTGTGATCAGTCGATTCTGCATTGGACTTTCTCTGTGTCTGTGTGTACAGTACTACAATAAAGTCAGAAACAACTCTTCATTTATTACAATTTTAATAAGTTCCAGCAGATTTCTTAAAATATCTCTCAGAAATAATGGAAACTGTAATAATGACTAAGAATGTTTGAGAGATTGCTTTTAGTGGTTGAGGTTCCTTTTATTGTTGCCTGTACCTAAATTAACTTTTTATTAAATTAACTTTTTACTATTTATAAATTCAGCATAGTAATGTGTGTTTCAGTCTGTATGTGTGCCTTGATGTAGGTGTGTATGATTGCATCAGTGGTGCCAAGGCTTACTTTATGTTTGTTCTGCAAATGCAATGAACTAAACTTTAGTATTTTTGTCTGGTTGTGTTGACTTGTCTCTGAGATTTGAGTTTTCATGGTGTGTGCGCTGTCATGTGACCCCACATCATGGTTGGCTGCACCTGAGTGTGAGTTGAGTTTGTTTGATTTGATTATTTTATTAATTTGGGCAGACAGTTGGAGACTTAACAGAAGAATCAATGATCCACCCTCACGGAGAACTCTGTAAAATCAAACAACATTAGATGTCAGATTGTGATAATAATATCAAATAATTTACAGTAGTAGAAATAATTTTTATTTGACTAGTTTATGAAATTATGTGATAATTTAGGCAGTTCACAAAAGTCAAATATATTTTGGGTGATCAGTTATATTTTGGTAAGGAAGGATAATATGAAAACTCGATTTGTATGCCAAAATACTTCTTTAATATCCTACTACCAAAAATAAGTTTGTTTCTTTTAAAGCTGGAGTAGGTGATTTGTTTTTGTTATACTTCTTTATATTCTGAAAGCAACCAATAAATCAAATGAAAAATAAAATAAGAAATAAAAATGAAATTAAAAAAAAGGACGAATCTTTTACGCAGGACACAGAAGTGTAAAATCCCTGTCCAATCATTTAACTCAGACCCAATGAAATTATTGGATGGCTTTCATGCCTGTTTATTAAATCACCCTGCCCCCATGCACATACACAGAAACAAATACCACTGAAGGTTGGAGCAATGAAAGAGAGTGGTGCAGAACAGATTTAAAAAAAAAAATACAAATATATATATACAAACACATACAAACAAGGACAGGTTTAGAGAAGGATTCCAACAAAAAGAGGCTGGGTGAAGCCAGAGGACAAACCAGAGTGAACATCTGTATAATTGTTGATTTATTTATTTATTTATTTTTAAATGTGAATGAGACATGAGGAATGTAAATTCTGTTAAAGTGGAGGTGTTCTACACCGCATTCTGTGTCACTTATGAAGCTGTAGCATTCCTGTGATTTAGGGGTAGGAGGGTTGAATTTTTTTGGGTTGTATTTCTTTCAAAAACTAGCTACTGCTTACTGGTTTCTACAAAATCACTTACTCCAGCATTAACAGTCTACTGATTTACCTCTCCATTTCAGTCAGTATTTGTGGCAGGGCAGTGGTCATGTCTGTACTGCAGCTAAACTTTCGGCCAAATGGAACATCACACAGAACTGTGTCCACAGATCCTGCCTGCAATGGGATAGCTACAGAAATAGAGGAAACATTTTTTTGTTTAATTTTCAGAAACCAAAAGCATCCTTAAAGGAACACTACATAAGATTTGGGTTTGCTACTCCTAGGTCTCCCCCATAATGCAATTCATTTTTTTAGTGCACTGAACTGAAATCAATGGTGAAGGCTAGGGTTAAGGGAGGGGTGAGGGAGAGGTGGTTTCCTATCTTCCTCTGAAAGGTAAAATGTTTTCACAGTTCAGCCTGAAGTAAATATTATGGGGTGTATTATAAAGGGCTATATTTTCCCTATTACAGGTCAGTGGTGCAACATAGTGATTTTGAAGCTGTAATATTATGGTAAAAATGTTACATAGTGTTCCTTTAAATTTTGATTTCTTGCTCATTGCACATTAAAACAAACAGAGGATCTATGTAACAATTGCACACTTTACACCATCTATATATAACACATTTATGTTTCGTAGTAGAAGAACATATATTCTATTATGATTTTGAATCTGATTATTTTTCCACTCAGCATCACAGATGTACAAAATTTAGTGTCCTGACGATGTGGGTTTAAAGCCCACCTTTGGTGAATATCTGTGAGGGTGTATTCTCCCTGTGTCCTAATGGGTTTTCACTAGGTGCTCTGGTTTCCTCCCAGTAAAAAAAAACCTTTTGTAGAGGGATTGGCCATACAAAAGTGTCAACAGCTGTGAATGAACGTGAGTGACTGGTGTGCTGTGATGGACACGCAGCCCTTCCAGGGTGCGTTTTTGCCTTGGGCTCAGTGATTCTGCATAGACTCCGGACCCACTGCAACCCTGAACTGGATGAACAGTTACAGACCGTAACGTACAGAACGAATGAGGTGAAGTGGTAAAATGACATATGGCCTGACCATATGGAAATCAAGTCCTTTGCATCCTCTGGGCAGCAGGTCAGAGGGAATGTCTGGCTTATTATAAGTGTACAACACACATCTGAGAAGGCACCATTAATGCTGAACAATACATACAGGTTTTGGAGCAACATGCTTCCATCCAGACAACATCATATGGCATTGTTTATTTCAGTAAGACAAGGCCAGTCCACGTTCTGCATGGATTACAACAACATTCCTGGGTTGATAAACAACATTCAGGGTGATAAACTTATACAGATCTGTCAACAATTGAATAAAACTGGTGCATTTTGAAACAAATAAATGGGAAAATAATGGAAAAACATTTCACTTTCAGAACAACAGCAATTGGTCTCCTCAGTTCCCAAATATTTACAGTGTTTTTAAAAGAATGCGGGGTTCAATACACTGGTAAACGCCCACATCCTAACTTTTTTGTAATATTTAACATCATAGCACATTTATATTTTATTTGTATTTACATTTTGCACAGCATCCCAAGTTTTTGGAAACTCTATTTATATATTAACTTTACATTGTGCAAATATTATTAAATCAGTTATTTTTCTGTAACTGCTTTATCACATACACAAGTACAAGGCAGAAATGCACCCGGGACAGTACATCAAGGGGAATCTCACACACACTCACAACCATGAAAACGTTTGAATAGCCAGTTCACCAAACAATGTTTGTTTTTAGACTGCAGGAGAAAACTGAGCACCCAGAGGAACCCTGAACAGACATAGGGAAGAACCCACAACCCCAGAACCCTGGAGTTGTGTGACAGTGATACTGCCTGTTGTGCCACCGTGCAGCACCTACTTCACATCAGCGCATCTGAAATGAGCTTGTGGCCAAAGTAGGCATTTGTTTCTTCTTTGCATCTGTGAGCTTTAACTTTCATTTGTGGATGCAGCGATAAGTTGTTATTTCAATTAAATATAAGGTTTAAATGATCTGCACAGCATTGCATTTTGTTTTATTCACATGTTGCACAGCATCCCAACTTTTCTGTAAATGGAGATTGTACTTGCAACAAATTGATGAATGGAGTGTGAGGCCTACAATGATTGTGCAGTCATAATTCACCTACTATATTACAACAAATGAATAAATTAGGGATGTTAAGAGAAAAATAACAAGACAAAAAGTCAAAACAAAACAAGAAAAACGTACCCATGCAGGACGATTTCACTAGCAGTATTCTACTTCCCAGACAAGCACAGTCTACATTTTCTGCAGCTTTCTGCAACTGATCCACTTCACTGTCCATTCCTATAAACACAGCATTCTACACACACAGGTTTACATAAGATATGTGTACTGTCATTGCTGTATATAAAAGTACTGTGGAAGACCACCCTTCATTTATTTAATTTCCAGTCAAAAGGTCCAGAAAACTAAGAAAGACATAGAAGCAGAAACATGTTTTTCAGACAATTACACTGAAGCCTCAACAACTAACACATTTGGACTGTTACTGTATCCATGGGCAGCATTTATTACAGCTTACATTCTTTTTAGTAGTTAAAATTTGCAGAGATATATTTCAACACATTCAAAGCTCCGTAGTAGATGTTGGCAGCATTTAATGCTCCATGGGATCTAGGTAATCCAAAACACATAGTGTGATTATGAGGTTTTGGCAATGGGTTCCCAGTCCATTTTATCTAAGAACACCTGCAACCTCTGTGTTCTGTGTGTGATTTTTAATTCTTTAAGATATTTTGTGTCCATTTCCTTTTGCAAGGCCATTTTAACAGCTTTACACCATTCAAACCAATAGCATTTTGTAGTGAAAGAATGGACAGTAAAATGATTTCCTGCATGTGGCTAAGGGTCCCATGTTCTATATCTTTAAATTATTTTATGAACTACACTTTTGGAAACCCATGTCTTTTCACATATTTTGTGAATGTCATTCTGGTGGCTAGTGAAAATAAAAGTCTCTGAATTCTTTTATGTGCTGTATATAGTACTGTACATGCCAAAATCAGTGTAAAAATGTGAGGGAGTGTCTACACGCACCGGACACTCTTGGGCTGCCTCTAATAATATTGTGCCAACTCCACACATGGGGTCTAAAATCACAGAGGTCTCCTGCAAGGAAGGAGAAACAGAGAAAGACAGTCAGAGACAGCAAAAAACAGAGTGGCTCTCTGTACTTAAAATTGCTAGGTATTTTATTGTACCCTACATATTTTTTCTTCCGTGCATAATATTAGTGTGAATTTATATATAAAAAACTGTTTTTATTTCAATATAGATCACTGGAAAATACTTGTAAAGGACACAATGATGTCATAGCCCAGGCAATAGTGGACCTAAGCCCAGTATGCTTTATATAGCTGCGGCTGGCCAGAGGATGCCTAAAAGACACACACACACACACACACACCAAACTCCATTATTTGCAGAATCTTTACATCTGGTCAAATCAATTGTTTTGTTGATTTTCTAAGTGAAATTGACCGAACACACAATACAGTGAATTTCTGCAATTTTTTGTAAATAATAACTACTGAGTTTGGAATATTGGAGAAAAATGAACTATTTATTTTTTTGACAGATTTTTCTTATTCTCACCAAAACATTTAGCACATAAATGGTAATGGAGCATTAAAACTTACACACGTACATTTAGGTTCTATGAATTTATGCTTAGAAAATAACATCTATTGAACAGATATACAAACCCATGGTCCTTTCACAGAGAAATTAACTGTATTAGTAGATATACCTTAACAGAGGAATCCCGAAAACACAGTGATCATCATTTAAATGCACATTCACCTGGTATACCAAGAGATTAAATGAAAAACATAAGATTCATATACACTCAAATGCAGCAAAACAAGACTTGATTTCATAATATTGGTGAGATATATGTATTAATGGTAAAATGTTTGTACCTCGACAGTTGGCTGTCTTAAGTCAGCTTTCCATCCAAGCTCTCGGCTGATGGCAGCTCCAATGATACGACTCAAGTTCTACGATGACCGAATAAAAGCACAGAGTAAAAATCTCATTCATACACAAACATTTTGGAAAGCTGACAATTGATCATAAAGTACATACATGGCATTTTCCTAAATATTAATTGAATTATATAGTTAATATTTTTCTTTAAGAACTTCAGTATTTTCATTATTTACTCTTTTTACTTATACTCCATATTAAGTTTTTCATTTATATCATTTAACATTTTACATTTACTAAGGTCATATAGGATATTAAAAATTTATTATTACTTCAGACTGTAATGTTAACTTTATTATTGCACAAAAATACCCACAAACATAAGCACCTGAGAGTTATAGTAGCGAGCAATAGCTCCACTGCAGCGGCAGCTGACCCTGAATGTCGGATGATCCTGACAGAGACCTCCGAGTTGTCCGCTCTCCACAATCTCGTTTCTTCTGTTCTCCTCCTCCTTCTCTTCCTCATCTCTCTTCCTCTTCTGACCTCGTCCCTCAGAGACTTTGAGCTCTGCCTGAAACGCAGACCAGGTGCAGAGTGCATGACTCCAAACATCTGGAGATCCCACAATGCTTTGCTGTATTATACTGACTGCTTTTGCTAAAAGAGGAACACAAAGTATAGAAATTAGGCTTTTTCCTGA
Source organism: Hoplias malabaricus (assembly GCF_029633855.1). Taxonomy (NCBI): domain Eukaryota; kingdom Metazoa; phylum Chordata; class Actinopteri; order Characiformes; family Erythrinidae; genus Hoplias; species Hoplias malabaricus. The sequence continues at coordinate 67,976,293 of NC_089800.1, forward strand.
GTGTGAAAAATGGCTCAAAAAATGGTATTTTGAGACAGCAAGTCTGAGCAAATGTTTATTTTTTTTAAAAAACATGAATGGATATATATACAGAAATGTTTCAACGTAATTTAATGTCATTTTACAAAATAAAAGTCTAAAATTCTCTCAACTATGCCTTTAAATTTGGTGCACACCTGTGTGATGTGAGTCACACACCTGGATTTTTGGGGAGAGAAAGGGGCGGTGCTTTCCTGAGAAGAAGGAAAAGCCTCTCAGCAGATTTAAGCTGCATTATTTCATGTAGAGAAGACCTGGTGCGAAAAAACACTCTTCCAGGAATGTCTTCCACCTGATACACACACATTCCTGTAATCAGGGGCCAGTTTTTCCAGATATTCAGAATAAATAAACATAGCTTCTGAGCTAGACAGAGAACACGTCTTCACTCCCCAAAACTCATTTGAACAAGAGAGATCCTGGGGCAGAAACTGATAAACGAGGTAGATAAACTAACAAGCCGCAGTGTACACATATAAAATGGAGCTATAAAGTAGATGGAGGGTGGACAGTGTGTGGAAAGAATAAAGTAGATAGATTTCAGTTATTTCAATGCTGAATTGAATTAATTTCTTCATTACCACTGATATTAAAAAAACTCTTATTCATTCACTACAGTTAAAAATCTTCTGAATGTGTAAGGACACAGCCCTACTTGTGGTACCCATTTATCTAACATAAATAAAGGCGATGAAAGACGTGTTCAAATTGTTCCCATGCTTGTCAATAAACGGCAAAAGGGAAATGCACCTCGGTGGCCCCCAGTTTGTGTTTAACTTCCTTCAGTAAAAACGCTTCCATTCCGCCGCCTGCGGTGCAATAAAAACGCACAGCGCCTTCAGCCTCTCCCATTCTCAGCTCAGGACACTAACAGTAAACATCACGACAATATGAAGGCTTAAGGGATGTAAAAAAAAAAACACGACCCAAACCTGCATCACACATGCAACTTCCAAATCAAAACTGTGGTCCTGTCAAAATAAAAGTTCAACGTGACGCACGCGTATTTTCAGAGACTATATAATTAAGGAAAGCGGCCACTGGTTTAAATATGAATGGGAGTTTTCATAACTCTCAACATGGCGACTGTTTGGTGATAAAGTCCCGCCCTTTAGCACAAAGAGCCAATCAGCTTACTAAAACTCCAAGCGGAGGCAGGGCGAAGAGGCCGAGGCGCTAGTGGGGAACGCCTCCCTCGATGTGAAGTTGCAAGACAAAGCAGAAAAATCACATTTTCTGTGAATTATTGAACCATACACTACAAAGCATTCATATTTTTGTTAGATAGTACCAGTGATCTAGTATATGTTAATTGTTATACGATAACATAAATATGTTTTTGAAACTCTTTTGGGTATTCGGACATATAGCGTGGTGCTTGGTTCATAAATCGGTTGGGGCCTGGCCTTGTCCTTCGACGCCCGTTTTTTTATTGAAATTTGTACGTTTCTGTATGTAACATGCGAAGAGATACTAAACTGATTATTCCCATTTCATTCAACGAAATTCCAAGACGGTAAAAAGGGAGTCTTTTATTTTGACACGTGATTTTTCAGCTGCCTTAGATGGGCCGGAGTGCGTTGTACGCATGTGCAAAACATCACGCTTGCGTCTGGTGCGGTTGTTGTTCTGATGGAGTGAAATAAGAAAGTAAGTAAAAAAATTTTAAATAAAAAATTTGATGATTTTATTCTAACTGCCTCAGTCATGCGGAAACCTGCCCAGATACTGCAGGGCACAGGTCATGAGGACGTTGTAAATGTGTAAGTGTTCGTATTGGCACTGTCTTTGAGGCAGAACAGTTGGTTTGTAGTCATAAGTGTCGTCATATTTGTTTAAAAACTAAGCTGTCTTGCTTCCTCACTTTCATGTCAGTCCTTCGAATTTTGCCCTAATTCCTATTAAGTCTTTAATTACATCGAGTATTTTTTTTTTGTTCAGTTCCTGCGTTATTGTTGCGTACAACAACTTAATTCAATAACATTGTTCTTAACAAACGTTAATTCGGTGATACGTGGTGAACGTATTAAGCATTCCTTCAGAGAAATTCAAGTGATTGATCTAGTTAACAGGTCTCTGTGTTTTCTTTGTGAAATCAGCAGTAAGCACCACGGTTGACCATTTCAGCTTTGAAACTGCAGTCTGACCGCGACACTGAATTGTATAAGTGGTTTCAGACAATGAATGAATGAATGAACTGCAGTCTGAGTTTAGGGGTTTGACGATCATAGGTTGTCTTTAAATAATTCTACGTTTTAATATGCAGTTTTTCTTGTTGTTGATGTTCTTATATCTACTTCTGCTTAAAGCTTTAAATATTCGAACATTTAATAGAATCAGAATTCTGAAAACTATCCACTATTCTATTTTATCTTCATTTCTAAAAATCAGAATTATGTGTGCATTAGGCGTATAATGTTTAAACAGAGTTAAAACACACAACTTATATTTTAAATCAACAGGAGATAGACACTGCTGTCATGGATCTCTTGAAGAAGGTGCCTGTGCCTGAAGATGTGGTCCACTACAGGCTTTTTCTGGTCACTCCAGACCTTCAGGACAGTAAGGAAACTCTACTCCGGCTGTTGGAAGACATCCTTGCTGAGCTTACCCCTCTCTTGGTTAAATATATTTGGCAGCAGCAGCCATTTAACCTCAGCTACTGTCCAGAGAAAGGTACAACCCGTGTTTATACACTTTTTATACTTTACTACATGCTACATGCAATCTACTTATGCCATTAATGACAACTGAAACACATTTACGTAATAAAAATATGCATTCCAACAAGCATCATTTGGAAAAAGAAAATATAGGGTGATTTTATCTTCAGCAACTATTATCACAACTGTCATTTGATGGATTAGTCCCTTTAGACTTTTATTTTTTGTGCTGGCTTTCAGCTTCTCACTGAAACTTGAGCGATTTAATTGTTTAAATTTGTGAGGGAATCATGTAAATTTCAAAGTGGGTGTTTATATGATTATTTTCAATGTATAGACCTTATAAATGGCACATTCTGAAAAGGTAAACAATCTATATGATTATATAAAAGAAATCCAGCGCTGTAAAATGGGTTAAAAATAAAGCTGTGTGTTCTTGTTAAGCAGTGTAAATATTTACCTTTAGGGGGCATGCCAGCTCACCTGGGGGGCAGCACAGAGTTTGGCGATAATGTGGAAGATGAGTGGTTCATTGTTTTCCTGCTTAAACACCTCACCCACACCTTCAGCCACCTGGCTGCCAGTGTCCATGACAACGATGGCCAATTTATGTTGATCGAGGCAGCAGAGTATCTGCCCAAATGGCTGGATCCTGAGAGCAGCGAGAACAGGGTAAGGCCAGTAATTATGTTATTGTTTTATTCTTGCAAAAATGCTTGCTGCTGTTGTGAGAACATTGTAATTTCATGTACTGTGCAACATACAGCTAGCAAAATTACCTACACTGTCACAGTGCTCATGTTCTCCTGTCATCCTGGTCCATAGAAAGCGCAAAAAAGATGTACATGTCAACAGATACAGGCGTATGAACATAGCTATACACTATCTCACACACACACACACCATTTTGTATTGTTGACTTTGTGGGTTTTGCCATTTCCATTGGCTTGTGCACTTTTGAGTCAAAATCCCACTCTGGGAAAAAAGTGGTTGCTCTTATTTTAAAAACTACAATGTTTGAAAATGTGATAAAAAGATTGGTGATAATGGTGATTATGGGAGAGAATGTCCCCACAACAACAAAATGTTGGTTGTTTACCTTAATCCTTAGGATCTTAAGTTATAATAATAAATATGTACACACACAAGCATTACATGGCAGAAGCCAGCAAAGGATCACACACACACACACTGTAGTCTACACAGCCTACGATCTGTACTCAAGGTTAAGGACTGGAGCACTTGCGTTCTCTCACAAATGTTTTTGTGTTTGCTCGCTATACTTGCTGCTGTGCAGTGTAGACTAAAAGGATTATAATCATTCACTGGCTGCTGCGTGATCCTGAGTGCCTTCTTATTGACTGATAATGATACCAGTATATTATTAGCAGGTAGTTTCACAGTCACACAACTCCAGGGTTCTGGGTTGAGTGACTGTCTGTGAGGAGTTTGGTGTGTTCTCCCCGTATCGGTGTGGGTTTCCTCCCACAGTCCAAAAACACACGTTGGTGGATTGGCGACTCAAAAGTGTGTAAGTGTGTGTGTGTGTGTCAGTCACCCTTCCAGGTTGTGTGTGGTAGGCTCTGCGACTGCCACCCACTGCGACTCTGAACTGGACGAACGGTTACAGACAATGAATTTTGATTATCTGCTACAGTGATTGAAATCATTCATTGGCTGCTGCCTGATCCTGAGTGTCTTTTTATTGGCTGATAATGACACCAGTAAACATTTAGTAGCGCATTTAATTTGGAATAACAATGTTAAAGAGTGATTTTCAACGAGCTGAATTTCTAGTAATATTTCATGTCTAACTGGGGAAATTTAGCAAAATTAAATAGTGAACAATACATTGAAAACATTTCATTTGTGGTTATAGTGTCATCTTCTTAGTGGAAAAAAGAAGGAATCTGGAACTACTGTAGCAAGAACACTTTGTGTTACACTGAAATTAATTTCAACAAACAAATAGAAATTAAGCCCTAAAAGTGTGCTCTCACGTCAACAAATCCTGTTTTGACCAAGTGTGTAAACTTGCACATGTTTGTACATAACTGTACAAACTATATGGATTCTATCTTGCTATGTCCTGATTTGCTGCTCTTTTCGCCATCACTCTGTAGGTATTTTTGTACCAGGGAGAACTGCACATACTACCCAATCGTGTGCATTCAGGGGAGGTGGGCTGGCCCCGGGAGTCAATCCCACAATTGCAGGATGCTCTCGACATGTTGCACAAACATGCTGACTACTGCCTGGCGGACCAGCGCATTCGGTCAGCAATCGACCACAGAATTCAAGGGTGAGAAACCAGAAACCGGGCTATTAATCTGCTCATCTTGGTTCCAGGCCTAAGCCATAAAACAATATTCATAACTCGTTAGTTTATTTATTTTATTACTTTTTTTGGCAGACACTACTAACAGGGTTAATGAACTTGGGTTAAAGCCTTCTTTGCGTGTGTGTGTGTGTAGGTACCCAGATAAGATCCAGGCCGGTCTTCATCATGCTCACTGTTACGTTCCTGCATCTATTGCTGTAGTGCTGTCACGGCGACCTGATCTTGTCGCGCCTGCCGTATCTGCATTCTATCTGCGAGACCCAATAGACCTGCAGGCCTGCAGAACTTTCCAGAACTTCCCCCCTGATACAAGGGTCCTCACATCAGTATGTCTGTTCTATGTTCTATGTTCACTGAAATATTGGGTGTAGGATTTGTGTTTTTTATCAACTTATATTAGTCCTTATGTACAGGAATTTATTTTTAAATAGCTTCATATTTATTTCTTAAATAGTTTAAAATAATTTTACCAAACTGTTAATTATATTCTGTTAATGGTCAAAACCTGCTCAGTATATCGGGTTTGATCTCTGCATTCCAATGTATTTTTGGAACACACCAAAATAAGAGAAAATAAATAGCTTTCATAATTAGTTAATTTGTTAGGGACTAGAAACTCAATAAATGTATATATAAATAATAGATCTAATATGTAAATCTATAACCTGCTTACATATGTTTAATGTTATTTCAGAGGGGCTACATTTAATTTCAGTAGGATGTTGGTTCCAAACTGGTTCCAAAACTGCCAATTTAAAATATTTTGTTTCCCAGTAAAATTTTAAAGCTGAACAGTTTTCTCACACATAGTGAGTAAGCATGTCTCTAACCATAGATAACCATTCTCTCTCTCTCTCTCTCTCTCTCTCTCTCTCTCTCTCTCTCTAGGTAATGTTCACTCATTGTCTGTATGCTCAGTTGATGCAGCAAAGTTTTGTGCCTGATCGGAGAAGTGGATACACCCTGCCCCCTCGCTCTCATCCCCAGTACAAAGCTCATGAGCTGGGCATGAAGCTGGTGAGTTTCTGGGCCTTGACCCTGATCATTTAATAGCACAATGATCCATTTTCAGTTTACTAAAACTGTTGTTTCAATAGGCAATGTACAAGCTTGTGTTCAGAAGTTTAGAATTATCATTTGAAAGGATAACCATATTTAGATGCATATTGTCGGTGTTCAATCAAAAACATGGATCTCCAAAATAGCAGCTTTACAGGTGAAGGAAAAACCTTAAATTTCAATGGAAGTCAATGTAAAAAGATTTCTGGAGCATTTCTATTGGTCCAGTCGTCATGAACATTTGACGGTGTGAAGGACAGCTGCAGTGTTCAAATGATGTACCAAACAAAATGAAGATACATGCTTTTGATTGGACAGCAATGACATATAAACTAATATAAATACTCCACAAATGAATATAAATTCAAGTCAATTTTGTGTAAATTATCACTGATAAACATTGATAAATGTTTCATATACAAGGGGTAGTATCCCATTGGTAAATGTGCTTTATTGGCCTCTTCGGTTTTGCTGGTTTTGTTTTGTGCCCTTGTTTACATGCATGCGTATTTTTCTGTCATTCAGGCCCATGGCTTTGAGATCCTTTGTAGTAAGATTAGATGTGGAGCATTTCAAGAAGCGCCAGTCAGCAGTGACCCTCGATGGAGAGGCTTTTTGTACAGTCTGCAGAGGAATGGCTACTTCAAGGTGAACAGACAAGGACAATGTTTGGAACTTATGTACACAAACACTGTTCAAGTTCATTCATTCATTCAGTTTGTGTAACGGCTTATCCAGTTCAGGGTTGCGGTGGGTCTGGAGCCCACCCGGAATCACTGGGCGCAAGGCAGGAACACGCCCTGGAGAGGGTGCCAGTCCCTCACTGTTCAAGTTCTTCTGGCATTAACATCTAATCGTGTGTGTGTGTGTGTCTAGGGGGAACTAGAAGGCTCTGTGCTATACAAACAGTTAATGACCTCTGCAGAGAACTTCTTCAAGCAGTCAGTCACCAGCACAAACCGGTAAATAGAAACTGTTTATCTACTTTTTCCACTTTTCTTAAGCATACTTACAAGCAAACACACATCCAAATCCTCTTATAATCATTTCAGCTACTTTAAGGAGCATCCATTGTGAACACAAATGTTCAGTTGTGCAGATACAATTTTTATAATCTCCAAGGTGTGGACCAGAAGAATGGGCCAAACGCATGAGTCTAAAGTCACCATGTTCCAAGTGTGGCATAGTGTAGTGTTTCTCAACCCTAGTCCTGGAGGCACCCTGCCCTGCACAGTTATTGATTTCCTTTCTCCAAACACACTCGATTCAACCAAGCTGTTAATGAACAAGTATTTTCAGTGTTGCTGTGGGTGTGTAAAAGCAGGGGAAACCTTAAGATATGCAGGGCATGGTGCCTCCAGGACCAGTGTTTAGAAGTAGCTCTCTGTTGAGGATCAGTAGACCTGTATTTAATTACCTTCTTCCAAGATCTTTTTGAGGAGTTTTAGTGATGTTTGTGATCCAGAACTAATCCCCCAACCGTACTTTTGACCATATGTTGTATATTTTTTTCACTTAATATTTGTAGTTAATCTTTTTTAATCATCTCTCCAGTTCTAGTGTCCATGGTCCAGGTGAGGAGATTTTGCAGGTATTAAATAGTACCCCTTATAGTCTGGAGGAACTACAGAAACAAGAGACACTTTTGCCACCAGAGGACAGTAAGTTTTCCCATTGTCACTTTAATGAAGACAACATTACCATTTAGATCTCAACCCCTAGCCTTGGGAACTCTTGCCTTAATGTTTGTGTATATATAAGGAAGTGTTTGATTTAATCTTGGGGTGCGCTTGCAGGTGATGATTGGCTGAACATCACTCCTCAGGAGCTGGAAGTGTTGCTGGAGGAAAGAAGGGGCCACAGGGTCTCACAAAGAACAGAAGCATTTGAGGAAAAGGAGAAGGAAGAAGAAGCTGGTTACAGTCTTGTTGCTGTGACACAGGGGATGAAGGACTTCATCAAGGCCATGTCATCACACGAAGGGGCTGAATTTCCACGGTGTCTGCATTATAATTAACCCTTTAAATTAGGAGTCTTAACTCTAGTCCTTGTCAAGCACAACTGATTCAACTCCTCTTGACCAAACTGTGCTTACTGTGCTTGACATTGGCACTGCAGGGCTATAGTTAAAAACCATCACTTTATAGTATTTACATCATGACAGAACTTTGCAAATATTGTAGTAATATTTTAAATAAGCAATAAATTACTATTCTTTGGGTTCCAGGTCTTGTTTGGCAGAGCCCTTCAGTTTTGACCCTGATGCAGTGACCAATGCAATGGACAGATTGCTGGGTATGTTAGTCCTCTGTTCCTTTTGAAAATGATTTGCTCATAAGCTAGATTGACCTTTCATGATATTATAATAATACTTATAGTATAAAGATTTTATATACATTTAATGTATGATTTTTTTTATTATATAGTGTATGGCATTTTAATACATTTCTTTGATATTAGCTGGTCTCCTATTTGCATTCACTAACACTTAAAATCGTTATACGATGGTCACATTGCTTTTTAGGTGGAAAAGTAGAGGAGCTGGATTCTGATGATTTTGAGGATGACGATGAAGACGAGGATGGTGAAGATGAAGAAGCAGGGGCTCAGGAGCAGGCAGGAGCAGAGGCTTTGGGGAGTTTGAGGGCATACATGGATGAAATGGACCATGAGCTGCAAACCACAAATGTCGGCAAGAGTTTCCGCAACAGTGGCAAAGTGAGTTGGCCAGGGCCGTCAATAGAGATTAATGATTAGTGGGGCTAAACTTTAACCAAGGGGATAATTGCCTCATAGCAGCAATTTTAAAAATTAAAAATATTCATCTACATGTAGAAAAACCAAACTGAGATGTGAACCATTATTAACTCATTATATACAGGTATCTGTAACATATAGTCAATCAATCAATCAAATTTTATTTATATAGCGCTTTTCACAACAAAAAGTCGTCACAAAGCAGCTTTACAGAGATCCGGGTCCAAGCCTCCTATGAGCAAGCCAGGGGCAACAGTGGCAAGGAAAAACTCCCTCAGCACACGAGGAAGAAACCTTGGAAGGAACCAAGACTCATACGGGGAACCCATCCTCCTCGGGTCGACACCGGAGACACAACAGAGAACAGAAGTAAAAGTGAAATGACCGATGAAGGGGTTATAGTAATATAAATGTAGTATATTGGTGATGATGGAGAAGCAGAAATGAAAATGGTGAGGATGATGATATTAGTGATGTATGAGTCTGATGAAGGAGGAGGTGATCAGGGATTCAGTGTGAGTTAAAATTAGGTGCAGAGTTAATCTGAAATAAAACAGCATGGCCAAGCATGATAGTGTAGATGAGACAAGGACAGGATCTTGTACAGGACACAGGGGCTGGATCAGGGCAACACCTGGAGAGCAGCAGGACATCTCAAAGCATGAGAGAGAGACAGGAGAAAGAAAGCCAGACAAAGGGAACAAATAAAAACACAGAGGTTAGTAGGGTCATGGTAAAGAACGGGGAAATTTGTCCTGCGAAAAAAGCTTCCACTGGTCAGGCAAGAGAACCCAGCGACAGACAGCGTGTTGGCGGTTACTACACAGCTAACTAAGAATGCTGTAGCTATGGTGATATGACAGGGTTAACACAGAACAGTGATAATATGAAAACCAGCCCGAACACCAATATAGAAGGAGTAACCTGAAGGTGAGTGATTAACCAAAAGCTTGTTTAAAAAGGTAGGTTTTTAATCTAGATTTAAAGATTGAGAGTGTGTCTGAGCCCCGAACAGTAACCGGAAGGCTATTCCAGAGTTGAGGAGCTTTGTGAGAAAAGGCTCTTCCTCCTGCTGTGTTTTTCTTAATGCGAGGAACAAAGAGTAGATGGGCATCCTGTGAACGAAGTGTACGTGACGGGCGATAAGGTATGAGAAGTTCAGTAAGATACTGCGGGCCTAAACCATTTAGAGATTTATAAGCTAAGAGGAGTATTTTATAGTCAATGCGAAATTTTACAGGTAGCCAGTGTAGGGACGAGAGAACTGGGGTGATATGTTCGAATTTTCTAGCTCTAGTGAGCACCCTGGCTGCTGCATTTTGAACTAACTGAAGCTTGTGTAACGCTTTGCACGAGCTCCCTGCCAGGAGCGCATTGCAGTAGTCTAGACGTGAAGTTATAAAAGCATGCACTAGTTTCTCTGCATCTTTTAATGATAAAATATGCCGAATTTTGGCAATATTGCGTAGGTGGAAGAAGGCGGTTTTGACTGTATTGGATATGTGGGTATCAAATGTGAGAGTCGAATCAAAGGCTACCCCTAAGTTTTTAATGATGTCATTGTGTTTTACTGTTGAATTATCAATAGCAGCATTTCTGAGTGAATGTATCTGAGTATCTTTACCTAGTAACAAGACCTCAGTTTTATCAGAATTTAACATGAGAAAGTTTTGCATCATCCAGTCTTTAATATCAGTTAGACATTCTGTTATTTTACGTAGACAAGCAACATCATTGGGTTTGGCTGATATATACAGTTGTGTGTCATCAGCATAACAGTGGAATTGAATCCCATGCTTACGGATTAGTCGACCCAGTGGCAGCATGTAGAGTGTGAACAATACAGGGCCGAGCACTGATCCTTGTGGAACACCATATTTAACTAAAGTATGATTAGAGGATTTATTATTCAGATAAACAAATTGGTAACGATCGGATAAATAAGATCTGAACCAAGAGAGGGCAGATCCTTTTATTCCTACCAGATTTTCCAGCCTATCAAGAAGCATCACATGATCTATGGTATCAAATGCTGCACTAAGGTCAAGCAGCACCAGAATAGATATATAGCCCTTATCATGTGAAAGGAGTAAGTCATTAGTTACTCTTGTTAGAGCCGTTTCTGTGCTGTGATTTGGTCTAAATCCAGACTGAAAAATGTCATGAATGTCATTGTTTTGTAGATAAGAGCACAACTGCTGTGACACGACTTTTTCTAGAATCTTAGCAATAAAAGGGAGGTTTGAAATATAGTCATATAGTCATAACGTCTGGAAAGAATATCAATTCAGTCTGCCCTAAATACAGGAGGCTTACTTTACTTTAATCAATAATCAGGTTTCCTCTGCTAGCGTAATGCTATTTCAACTAGTGCATCAGTGGCTTTTCAGTTTGGTTAATTAAAGATTGTAACAGACATTCAATTAAGGTTTATTCTTTATTTTTGTCTTGAAATGATCATCACTGTCAGGAATATCACTACACGTTCTTGTGTGCGTATTCTGCCAATAAAGCAATACAAACCAATGGCTATCTAAAGACAGAGAAATATTTTTGACATAATTGGGGAGGGCTATAAATAACACTTTATAGCTGCTAGGTAACTTACTTTTAGTCATGTTAAACCTAAGCTAATATGTTTCTGTGTCTGAAATAAAACCAACCATGTAAAATGATCTCATTTTGAATTCATCATGGTTGTGAGATCATAGTAGTCTGCTCAGTTACAGTGACGTTATAAGTAGTGGTGTTACTGTATAAATTCTGTAGTATTTTGAATGATTCACAAAAGTTTTAAATGTTTTGTTTTATTTCTTAATTTATTTGATTTATTTATTTTTTAAATTGCACATTGTCTAATATCTTTTGTAGGGTAGCTATAGAGCAGATGCAGCTAAATGTTCAGTGAACACAGAAGAGGAGTTCCAGCCCTTGGACGTGGACTTGAATCTGGTCACTAACCTGATGGAGTCCTTGGCTTCACAGGCCGGCCTCGCTGGACCTGCCTCAAACCTGCTGCAGAGCCTTGGCATCCACTTGCCCCCTAACTCTGACCAGTCCTGAGCAATCAGACAATGAATTTTGATACAGTCTGTATTTTCTTTATTGCAGTTTTCCAACTGTTATTACAGTTTTCTACAGTAGTTAGTTATGCAGATGTATTTTGTACAGAATTGTGTAACATGTTTATGAATGTGGGATCATGTAACAACCTGTCTACAATACAAATAAAATATATTTAATACAAAGTTTCCTAAAATGACATGTAACTGGTTAGAGGTAAATTATTCAGCAGAGCTGCTGTGATTTAACTGTCCTTGTTTCTCTGATAAAGTGGGTTGCCAGTAGTGTTTCATTAACCAAATCCACAGGAATTACTCACATAGAGTGAATCATTACTGATGCTATCCTGTTTATCTCTGACAAGGCCTATGAGTCAAGTCTCTAGGATTTTAGGCCTACTTACATTTATTTGCATGTGTTAAATGCAACAAATTGTAGAACAACATCATCATTATCAAAGGGCATCAAACACTTGCTTCAAGCAATGTTAAGTTGTAGATGAATTGATCTGAAATTCAATGTATCTGACACATTTCTCTACAGAAATCAATACCATCACTAATTGATCCTAGTTCAGCTGTGGCCAATTCAACCCCCCAAGGTTACAAAATAGCATTTTTTTCCATCAAAACACTACCACACCTTTTGTAAACTGCTTATTACACAAAATCATGACGTTCAAAACAACCATATTGGTAATGGGAAAGAGTTGGAGATACAGTGAGAAGAGGGCCATTATACCTGAATGCAAACAACTTATTGAAATGATCTAGATAGCTAGATTTTTTTTGTGTTAATAAGCAACAGAAAACAGGAAAAACAACACAATAGATTGCATTAATTGGTTATGTATTTATAAAGTAATTCTATAGGGTGGGCCATTTATATGGATACACCTTAATAAAATGGGAATGGTTGGTGATATTAACTTCCTGTTTGTGGCACATTAGTATATGGGAGGAGGAGGGGGGGGGACTTCAAGATGGGTGGAGACCATGGTGGCCATTTTGAAGTCAGCCAATTTTGGATCAAATGGTTTTTTCAATGGTGAGAGGGTCATGTGACACATCAAACCTATTGGGAATTTCACAAGAAAACAATGGTGTGCTTTGGTTTTAACGTAACTTTATTCTTTCATGAGTTATTTACAAGTTTCTGACCAGTTATAAAATGTGTTCAAAGTGCTGCCCGTTGTGCTGGATTGTCAATGCAACCCTCTTCTCCCACTCTTCACACACTGATAGCTACACCATAGGAGAAATGGTAGCACAGGCTTCCAGTATCCATAGTTTCAGGTGCTGCACATCTTGATGGTATGGTGTGGTATATGGGGTACAAAGATAGTGTGGCCATTCTTCATCAATGGAAACCTCAAGACCAATGGATATGCGAAATTGCTACATGATGATTTGTTTTCCCTTTTTATGCACTGAAGCTGGCACGTTCCCTGAGTTTTTCCAGCAAGACGGTGCACCACCACATTATGGGTTTCAGGTCCGAGCATTCCTAGATGAACAGTTTCCTGGAAAGGGGATTGGTCATTGTGGGCCAGTTGAATGGCCCCCAAGGTCTCCCGATCTGACCCCCTTAGACTTTTATCTTTGGGGTCATCTGAAGGCAATAGTCTATGCTGTGAAGATACAAGATGTGCAGCACCTGAAACTGCGGATACTGGAAGCCTGTGCTAGCATTTCTTCTGCGGTGTTGCTATCAGTGTGTGAAGAGTGGGAGAAGAGGGTTGCATTGACAATCCAACACAATGGGCAGCACTTTGAACACATTTTATAAGTGGTCAGAATCTTGTAAATAACTCATGAAAGAATAAAGTTACGTTAAAAGCACACCATTGTTTTTCTTGTGAAATTCCCAATAAGTTTGATGTGTCACATGACCCTCTTCCCATTGAAAAAACAAAAGTTGGATCTTTGACTTCAAAATGGCCACCATGGTGACCACCCATCTTGAAAAGTTTCCCCCCTCCCATATACTAATGTGCCACAAACAGGAAGTTAATATCACCAACCATTCCCATTTTATTAAGGTGTATTCATATAAATGGCCCACCCTGTATAGTTGACTACACTGCTAAAGTAAAAATACAAAACTATTTGAGGCAACCAACATTTATCTACTTAGGGTACCTAGAGAATAAGACAGCTATTAAATTTTACAGCAGGCTTTATGACAGACTACAGTTATAGTTTCAGTATTTGCTTGTCATTGGCAAACCAGGAACAGATGTGACTGTCAAACCTTTCTGCAGATAGTAAACTCAGATGTTGGGCTAGCCTTATAAACATAAACTAGCACCAGCAGAAAAAACCCTATGGCCTTGAGTTTCTTGAGCACACATAATAGTATAAATACACAGTCATTAGTTGATTTACCACTGTGTTACACTAATACCTAATTTGTTTTTATTGCTGTGAGGTGGAGGCAATTATTAGACAGCCTTCATTGGTAGTTCAACTCTTAATATAATTTGAGTTAACCATGCTTTAGCACTTAATCAGTGGTCAATTTCTGACCCAAACATCTCCTGGCTAGCAATTCTTTTATATTTGAACATTCTCATTTTAACACTTACACAATGTAATTTATACTGTCAACAATCTGCCAGTTGCCATCTCAGAATCGTCTAATTGACATTACTTACTTATTTAACTGGGCATGGGTAAAGACAAGAACGTTTTTGTTTCTTCTCCTGTTATGTTAGTTTTCCAGAGATACAAAAGCAACATTTTTTTTTACATTTCATTAAGGCATTATCTGTAACATCTTCATCCTGTTCAGCGTTGTAGTGGGTCCAGAGTCCACCCAGAGACACTTAGCGCACCCAGTCCACCTACCAACATGTTTTATGATAATTGTATTAAACTGGGCCACACCAGATAAATCTCAGACAGACACACTGAGAATACACCAAATTCCTCATAGGCAGTGACAAAAACAGGAACTAACCCCCAAACCACAGGACACTGGAGCTGTGTGGCAGCTGAATCATACAAACTTTTCTCAAGTTTCAACATAAGCTAATCTAAGAATATTTTATATTGCTTGGATTATTGCTATTGGTCGGTTTTCATGAAATTGTGACAGAGTAATTTGTTCTGCCAGAGCTGAAGATTAATTTTTATATATTATTTCAATGTATTCACTTTCCTTTACCAAAAATAAAGAAGCAAACTTCACTCACCCAGAATGTCTTGCAGGATCAACTACATTTAAGTTCATGTAGCCAACTGTGTATATTTGATTGTGTGCTAAACCATCATTTTATGAGTTCTTCTTCAAACTGCTGAGTTGTTAACGTACACTACAGCAGGTTGTAAAGCGGTAGGGTGAGACCTCTGGCCGAGTACAACAGAGCCGCAGCCAGAGCGGAGAGCTGGAGGGCAGTGAAGTCTATCATGATGATCTGCACCAAGCCCAGGAGCAGCATGCCCAGCATGTAACCCAGGAAGACCAGACTGTGCCAGCTGCCGTCTGTGATGGCTCGGGGGCTGTCTGGGTGCAGCACACACAAAAGGCCCAGCAACACACTGCGGGTCACTGCTAAATTGTAGTAAAGGTCAAATATGGAGGTGTGGCCTTTTTCAGACTGCGCAACCTTGGCTAACCAGGCCAGAGAGAGACTGTGGAGGAAGAGGCTGAGAGGGGAGTAGAAATACTCCAGTGGCTCGATGGTATACAGACCCTCATACACTGAAAAACACACACACACACCTTAATTATGGTCTGGCAAAAAAAAAAAATCTCTTTGAAACAAATATAGCTAAATAGCCAAGTACTCCTTTAGTTTTGCACTGGACTTAACTAAGAAGTGATGTCTTTAGCAGCTGGAACTCTTTCAAATTGTACACACTTCTTGACTTACACTTACTGTAAGTCAGAATATCATTGTATATTCTTATGTACAATTCTAAAATATCATTAACTGCACATTTCGTATCTGAAAATAGAAGTCAGGACCTTGTACATTTCTGTTTTTGATATAACAAACATAGCACAAAAAAATAAGGAAATTTGTGTTTGGTAGATTATTTCTTTGTTAAAACAATGCTTCTTGAGAAAAATTCTTATACCACTGGAAAGCCTGTTAATTTCCTTTTTAAATGGTGCCACATTTGTAAGGAACATACATTTGTGGGGTGAGTAGTAGAGCTAAGTATGTGGATTGTGGCCATGCAAAGTTTGCCAAATCCTCTCTGCCACAAATTTCCTTACTTTCTGTACTATGTTTAGATTCATTCAGAAACAATTCGGTAAAGTCTGTATAATCTTACACCTCTGGAAAAACGAGTGGTAACACTTTAAATTACAGCCCGCTAATTACTGGCTAGGTACAGTGTAAGTACCTGTTAAGTAAGCTGTATGATACAATCTTACATCTTCTGTTCAAAAAGATACCATTTTGGGGATACAGTGTACACATTGTGAAGGTCATCTGTTATTTTCATATTAAAGCTGCTGTCTATTCAGGAGAGTAACTGCTTTTACAGGCAAACAAACTCACTTCTCCTGTGTGTGCTACTTTAGAAGCTCTGCCCCCAAATTTAGTTCACACAAATTTAGGAACCAGATTTTTTATGTGAAACTGCAAAAATAAGTCATTGTTACCCATATATGGAGAAGGACTAAAACAACATCCTCATCTCTTTTGTGCCTTTCACCATTTGGTGGAAAAGATCAATGGAGCCAGTGACAGAGAGAGGGGGCCCTGAAACCACAGAAAGAATAAAGCAGCACTGGAGCCAGCAACAGAGAGAGGGGGCACTGGACCCAGCGACAGAAGAGGACAGCACCAGAGCCAGTGGCATAGAGAAGGAGCCCTGGAGCCACAGAAAGAATAAAGTGGCACTGGAGCCGGCGACAGAGGAGGACAGCACCAGAGCCAGCGACAGAGAGCGGGAGCCCTGAAGTCACAGACAGAGGACAATAACCCCAGTGCCAGCAGCAGAGAGAGAGGGACCACCAGAACCAGTGACAGAGAGGGGAGAGCACCAGGGCCTGCACCTCCCTTTTCCAGCGTCCTAGGCACAAAGAAAGCCCCCTGTTGCTGAACAGCTAAAGTGGTGTTTTGGTGTTTGGTCCGAGCCACTTTGTTTGTTTGCCTCCCATTTATGGTTCTAGGGCTACGTTCAAACACCTGGATTTTTTCCAGTGCCCAACAGACTGGAGAGCTAGTAAATAGTGAGGAAACATTGTCTAAAATGTACAAAAAGTGCATTGTACTAAAATTGCAGGCAAGTGAAAAAAGGTAAAAATGTATATTTTTAGATATGGTTTTAGTCCAACCCAACAGCAACAGTACGATTTATCCATATTTAATGTGTTGGATATAACTAATACAACCCAAGTCCTGCTTAGTCATTATATTTCTTCACTGGAAATCACTGGAAACCCCAGTTTTACCTGTGATAGTGACCGAGATGAATGTGACAGTGGTCAGCAGGCAGGTGAAATGGACGTGGCTGGATGTGGTCAAAGAAAGCAGGTGACTCCAGGCCAAGCTGACAAGAGGTAGGAGGCGGGCAGTAAGGGGGTATAGACCCGAGTGGGCACTGGCCTCTGCCCACAGGGCCAGGACAGAATGGACACTGCCACATACAGCTGGCACCATCAACTGTTCTGCCAGTCTCAGGGAGAATGGCTTTAATTTGACCAGACCAGCAGCATTCAGACCAACCATTGCCAGTAGGTTCAGCATCATCTGGAAAATACAGATGGACAGATTCTTAGGATTGCATTCATCATTCTCAGTGATACAGTTCAGTTGAGAAGACGTCATTAATGCTACTTATATGCTACGTATATGCTACTTATTTTATTAGATCAGTAATCCACAATCTAAGCTGCTATCACTGCTGTGAGCACAATCATATCCAGGCAACAGCAGCCCTGTTTAGGTTAAAGTGGAGTAAAGAATTGTTGAAAAAATATGATAAAGCAGTACATTAAATTGCAACATTATGGGGGCTACAATTTTGTTTAGTCAGAAACTCTTGCTTCTGGGGGCAGCCATGGCTTTAAGGTTAGAGAAGCGAGTTTGAGGCCAAATGTTGCCAGTTCAATTCCCAGGAAGAACAAGAGAAATGTCATTCACAGGCACTTCAGCAATTCACCTAACGTGTCATTCACAAAAACTGCTCCCCGGGCGACAAGAAGGTTTGGCAGCCCCCTGCTTCGGCTCTGTGTGTGTTCATTGGCCCTAGTGCGTGTGAAGAATTGCTCACTACTGCGTGTTTGTTGTGTTGGATGGGTCAAATGGAGAGAAGCAATTTTCCTAAGGGGATCGATAAAGGTGTTTCTTCTTCTTCTTTTAATGTGGAACAGTGTGTTTGAGTAAGAAACCAACTTAAGTTAGCGATGTCCTGAATTTGGAGTCAGTTCCACCTTTAGTAATCTACAACAGCAAACATTAATCAATATTACCCACCTATGAAGCTATCAGGCATCTCATATCATGCTTTTCAACATTTAGAGGATTCTTCACTGTCCAAACGCATTCTGGATTCACATTAAATGTAAAGAGACACCATGTATAAAAGCTCTAGTAGGAGTACCTGTATGAGGGCAAGGGGAACAGCATATGGATAGTGATACTGAGGCATGAAGATTCCACATAAAAAGCTGTGGAGCTGATCTGCAAACGAGTACAACACCACCACCACCAGAGCAGCACCGCAGGGCAGGAGTGGGGTCAGGCTTTTAAAAACTTTACCCACACATGCCCTCAGGGAAACAGGGCCACAAACCCACAACCACACGAGACTGAGAGAGAGAGAGAGAGAGAGAGAGAGAGAGAGAGAGAGAGAGGAATACAAGAGTGTCAGATTGCAGTAAGAAATATTATCAGCTAGTGTATGTTTTCATGATACACGTTTCCTGTCTAACTAGAGATGCACAGAAATTTCGCCTAATGAAAAATGAGAATTTCTATAATGTTTATGCAGTGAACTAGCCAAAAGACCCTGAAACTCTAGATTATAGTTTAGTATGGTTGTGTTTAGTATAGCATAGTTGCGGAAAAAAGAGTGCAAGGTCATGTATTAGTATGTACACTGACCACTAAGTCAGTCCAGTAAGGCCTTACTAGGGTTCCAGCAGAGTTAGGTTAGGTGGGTTTGTATGGACCCCTGGCTGATCAGTCACAAAGCTACTGCACACATGCCTACGATGAATCAACTGAGGTTGTTTTACACTCTCATGAAGTCTGTCAGTGTGCTGCTACAATGTATACCAGCACTGAGCTGTGGAGCTGTACAACTGCATTCTCTGAAGTCATAGCACTATCCAACATCTCTGAAATTAGCTGGAATGTTATTTGTGGTCCACAGTTAACCATCTATCATCAGTACTTGAAATCACATGTTCTCACAACTGAATACAAACATATTTTATGTAAGAATATTTTAAGTCTATTCTCCTCAGATAGTTAGTGAAGTTATGATACTGAGAGCAAGACAAAAGCAATAACAGAAAGAACGGCACAATCAAACATAGATAAACACTGTAAAAAAAGCATGATGAACTTTTAACATACTCACTTTGCTGGCAAGTCATGTTCATTTCTTAACATGCTTCTTAAGACAATGTCATTTAGGACTAGAACCAACAAATACATTCATTAATAATAATCCCTCTATTGTCCACTGGGTAATTTCTTTCAGATCTAAAGTCATCTAAATGATACAAATGTTCTGTCTCTTTGATTTGCCTGTGTACACCGCCTGCACTGAGCCACTGACCGCTCTGTATGGACTTTGAGCCTCTGCAACTGACATGATGTGCTTTATAGTATCCCTTACTCTCTCCCTCTCTCTCTCTCTCTCTCTCTCTCTCTCTCTCTCTCTCTCTCTCTCTCTCTCTCACACACACACACATACACACATCTATCTTAATCCTCAAGGACCTACATATATAGTGTAGTGGAGGCCCAGGTATGCTGAACCTTTTTCAGACTGGATCTAAATCAAGAAATGGTGAAATTTTAAGATTCAGCCTTTGTTTTTTTCTTTAAAAATCTCACATTCCATAGCAGTGAGCTGTGGGGACCTATGAATCACACACACACACACATAGTCTGTTGGAAATTGGAAAAACTATGGAGAAAGATTAGTCTCAAACTACTTTACAAATGCGTAAATGTTAATCCACAAATTAAACACAAGTCACAAAATTTTTTCACTATTCACCAATACATACATCCCAATCTGTCTCACAGTCTGCAATTTGTACAAATACAGTTACATTCATAAATACATGTTTAGTTTTTCATAGATATATCATACTTTAATGCGAAAATAAATACATTTGTTTAAATTTACATTGCAAATATTTGTTCGCCTGCTGTCCACATTTGTGGATCAGGCTGCATTTGTATTTGGATCGGGTGAAATGCGAAAGGAAATCCTCAAAATCCAAAAACCCGCAAGAGGAAATGAACAAATGCATGTCATGGAAAACGCATGAGTCACAAACGCAGATTCAACAATTTACAAATAAATTTTAAATTCAAGACTTCGACTTTAAACATATTTTTGTAGCAACTTCAGTTAAAATAATAAAACGAGAAAACTCGTTTTAATACAACTATTATAATATTATATATTATTAATATTATAATAAAGATATTCCTATTTTATTGGAATATATTTAGATATTTCATAGGCTTTTGCACACATTTCTATTTTTATTATAATAAATTTTACATACTTATGCATATTTTTTGCAGAATTTATATTTATGCAGGTGTTAAGACAAAGAGTGGTTTCTGGAGCTCTTATCTTTTACCAAATACCCACTAAAACACTCTTAATTATTCAAAGACCAATGACTTGTCATGTATGTGTGTGTGTGGGGGGGGTGTATTGGTTTTCCTCCTTAAGACGAATGTGAAGGCTGTGTATTAAAAGATGTTTGTGAGCAGGCCTCTTCCTCACCATTGCAGTTGAGGATCCAGGAACATTTTAGCATACTGATTTAGCATACTCAAATTAAAGGTTATACAGACGGATATAATAACCTTTCATTCTTGCATTTGCATAACCATGAACAATGTGCTGGCACCCTCAGAACCCAGACCTGGGATTGCTTGGGTTATAAGATGCAGAAAATGCAACCAAAGACTAAAACTTGGAGGTATGGAAAATGTCTTTGCAGGTTTCTTTGAAAAACTGAAAGCAAGTGAAAAATGAAATCTACATAAAATAAAGTAAACCACTGTCTCAAATTTGTATATATATATATATATATATATATATATATATATATATATATATATATAGGCATATCAGTGAAACTTTGAAACTTTGGAAATCTTAGATAAATAAGTGATAAATCAAGGTGATAATCAGGGGTCCTTTGCAAATATTTAAGGTTCTTTTATATGTTTATTTTACATTTTTATTAATTTAATAATTATATGCTGGCCAGTTGCCTAAAACATCAGTTGTCCTCAGATAGGAGATTATCATTTCAACTTAATTCAAAAAATAAAAAGTAATAATTGAATTGAATAATATCTTTACAACATGAAAGAACACATTGTAATATGTATTAAAAACTACAAAGTGAGTACTGAACACTATTTACTATTATACAGTGGTTGCTCACAATGTGTCCCATATATTCATCACCACCATCAGATATTTATAAAAAGCAATAAAATCTGGCAACTAAATCACTGAGGACCCCATTTTCAAAGCTTAAGCTTAAAACAAGCTGCTTGTTTTAAGATCACTCAAGCTCCCATAGGTTTGCTATTTTCTCTTAAATGTGTTCATATTTTTGGACACTGTTACGTTCACAACCATAACATGTCAACACCGTCTCTTTGTATAAAAAATATTAGATTAGATTATGACATAAATGTATACTTTTTAAGAAGACGTCTGAAGTAGCTAGCAACAGAGTGGAAACAAGATGGCTAATGTGAACAACTCATGCATATCATATGAAAGAGTTGTTTTTTGTCACCACCATCACTGTGGTGACATGAACCTCCAAATGGTCCTCAACAGAGGCTAGAATATAATTGTTGATCACAATATATACCAATATGACCTGTAATGTTGGCAGCAGCTATCTGTGGAGGAGAGAAAGAGAAGAAACAGCAGAAGCAGAGTTAATTTATCTTATCCAATCTTATAAGTTATCTTACTGTTACTTGTAATGATTACTTATTTCTACTTATGATAAGGGGTACTTCTATTAATGATAGCCTAATGCTAACTGAACCTATATGTTTCTTACTGAATGTTTGCCACAGTGCTCACAATTGTTATTTGCTCTTCATGTCCAATATACAGTTTAAAGAAGAACATAATGTGGAGTAGGGGTCACTAGATGACAGTTTAAAATGATGTCAGTGATGCATTGTACATTATTCCTACTTGATGATTATGGGGATGGGGTATTTTTAATAATGATATTGCTTAATTGTACCTTATACAGTGCTCAGGATTGTTATTTTTTGGACCAAAAGGTTAAATAAATTTGTTAAGCAAGAAGCCATTGACTAGAGTGGTATGAATTTAGGAATTGTATGTTGTTATGAGGCCTCTGTCACCACCATGAGATTAGAGTCAACACCATCAGTTCTAAAGTCACCACTGTCAGAGGGAGTTTTATTTGTTTTAAATAGGCCTGTCTAACAATTAAAACAATTCAATCTCAGAATTTTATATAAATATAACAGTAAAAGTAAGGAATTTTGTGTTTGGTAGATTTTTTTTTGTTGTAACAATGCTTCTTGGCAATAAATCTTATACTGTTGGAAAGCCTGTTAATTTCCCTTTTAAATGGTGCCCCATTTGTAACCAACATGCTTTTGTGGGATGAGCAGTAGGGTTCAGTATGTGGGTTGCACCCATGAAAAATTTGACCATACCCTCTCTGCCAATCCCAAACAGCTTATTCTGCCATTGACTTGTTGTTTCAAGAAACCTTTAACAAACATTTAACAAACTCAGTAGCGTGTGGAAGAACCATACACACCCACAACAGCCTGGCACCACCTCCTCTTGCTGGTCACCAGCCTGGTCACACACTGCTGTGGTACGGCATCCTTCTTCAATCAGCATTTGTTGCAAGTCAGTCAACGTGTTTGTGCTGGTCACTCTGGCACCAACAGCACACTCAAGCTGATCCTACAAGTGTTCAATGGGGTTGAGGTCAGGAGCTGGCAGGCCATTCCATCCTCTCCTCTCCCAATTTCTGGAGGTAGTCTCTGATAAACCACACTCTGTGGGGACTAGCATTGTCATCTTGGAGGATAGAGTTCAATCCCAGATTGTGGAGATATGGGATTGCCACTGGTTGCATAATTTCATCTCAATATCTCTCTGCATTGAGATTGCCTCCAATGATGACAATGATGCCAGATAAGGATTTAAAAATTCTAAATACATATTAGACCCAATAAATAAAAAATTATTTGCTTTTTATTGTGTATGACGGTGTTGACAAAAACAAAGTAATAACTGGAAAAATGCCTATTTTATGAAAAAAAATGCAAAAATATAAAATGCAGAGGTTGCACCAGTACATTGCTGAACAGCCAAGACCTTAGTCTGTAATGATATACCTTCAGATTTTGTAATTTTACTAACTTTATATTTTCAAAAATAAAAAAAATTGGATGCTGCATTTATGCACAAATTATTAAGACATATATGTGTCAGTTTTGGTGTGTGTGTGTGTGTGTGTGTGTGTGATACTGATCTGTCAGGTACAGTTCCCTCTGCTTCTGTAGAGCACTTCACTCTGCACCATATCCAAGTCAACCCATTATCCAGGAATGAGAGGAAGGGTCAAATGAGCAGAGAGAAAGAAAGAAAGTGGATTAAACACCTAGGGAATGAATGAACACCAAAAACAGAAACTAGTTTTAACCTGTGGGCATTTCTGAGAGAGATCTTTCTGTTAACAATTTGCCAGAAAATAATTTGTGTGCGTGTGTGTATGTCATGACGGCATTGTATGACTTTTCTGTGAGTTCGTAGCAGCGATAATAAAGCTATCCTAAATGCCTCCCGCCCAAAACCAGGGGCACTGTGCGGTCCAGGCAAATACATAGAAGTACATTTAGAGCGATAGTAAATATTTGTTAAATGTTGGATAATTGCTGTCTTCCAGTTGTATGTTAAACACCAATACATTAAATACTCTTTATAATGGCTCATTATAGAATGATAATTTGACAGGGGCGGCACGGTGGCGCAGCAGGTAGTGTTGCAGTCACACAGCTCCAGGGGCCTGGAGGTTGTGAGTTTGATTCCTGCTCCGGGTGACTGTCTGTGAGGAGTTGGTGTGTTCTCCCTGTGTCCACGTGGGTTTCCTCCGGGTGCTCCGGTTTCCTCCCACAGTCCAAAAACACACGTTGGTAGGCGAATTGGTGACTCAAAAATGTCTGTAGGTGTGAGTGAATGTGTGTCTGTGTTGCCCTGTGAAGGATTGGCCGCCCCTCCAGGGTGTATTCCTGCCTTGCGCCCAATGATTCCAGGTAGGCTCTGGACCCACCACGAGCCTGAATTGGATAAGCGGTTACAGACAATGAATGAATGAATGAATGAATAATTTGACAGGTTAATCCGCAAAAAATAAAGGTACTATGACATTTTGTACAATTAGGACATGTGCTGTACCATGTAATACACTTTTCAATTGAAAACACTCTTCTCAGCTAGAAGATCCATTACCTGTAATTATGTTTCCAGTTCAGGGTCACAGTGTGATGGGGCCTATCCCGAATCACTGGGCATAAGGGGGAACACACCCTGGAAGGTGCACCAGCACTTTGCAGGGCAACACACCCATATTTACTCACATGCTCATACCTAGGGACACTTTCGAGTAGTCAATCCACCTACCGACAGTCACCCCAAGCGTGACTCGAATCCACAACCCCAGGAGTTGTGTGACCCCCATAGGGTGTGGGATGAGCATGTGCTTCTTATGAGATATGTGAGATCACCGTTTTTTCATAATGTTATAACACTGAACAGCTACATGTGCTAAATTGCCTTGCCAGCTGAGCTAGCAAACTCTCATAGAAACTAATGACTTGAATGATTAAATATCAATCACTTTATTTCAAATTATTTTTTTATGTATGATAGGCTGCCACTAGCAAGAACAATGTTCTTTATGTAGGCTATGTTAATGAATTAGTAACTGTGAAAGGATTTATGATTTTTTTAACCCGTGCAATTAACCCATTGGTGGTGCTGAACACACACTCACACTAGTGATTAGGGGCAGTGAACACACACACCCAGAGCAGCAATCTGGGAAGCCTTTGGGGATTAGGTGCCTCAGCTCAAAGTTGCTCATGGTTGTTCCCGCTGGTCCTGGGGATAGAACCAACAACCTTCCAGTACCAAGCCCAGTCCGCTAACCATTAGGCAAGGTTAAGCATACAATGACTAGATACTAGCAAGAAAAGCTGCATATGTTCTATTTACGTTGACTCACCAGCTAAACCAGCACCAGACCAGACCAAGATAAACCACCATACCCAAGACTGCTGGGGTTTTTTTTTTTTTTTTTAATATTTGTTGCTTATCCCACCTCACTGTCCAGGGCTTATAAATGCTGTTTATTCCCATACACTGGAACTCAATTTCCAGAGAACACAGCTCCCCCTGCATTGAGATGAATGGTACAGTCACACTCTCCACCCATTAGAACCTGAGACTAACAGCGAAGTGACCTGAGTTTGAATGCTCTTATCTCTTAGTCAGCATGCCTTTATATGTATCGGAATATACTGGTTGCTGCTCTTCCAGTAAAGACTGACATTGAGAGGGACTGTGTGACCCCTCAACAGGTGTATAACCTGCTAAATGCTGAAGCTGAATCTTTAATTTCTTTGATATGCTACATGACCTCCTTCCCATTGGATCCAAGATGGCGACAATGAAAAGCCTAAAAGATAGGTCCCCTCACCCATTACTTGCTTGGGTATTGAGATAAAAGCGTGTCTTGCGACTTTTGTCCTACCCTGTACTTGAATTGTGCGTAATTTTCTCTCAGAATAAGAAAGTTTATTTCATCATTGAAAAGTGAATCCCTACCAACCACAGTGTCTGGTACTTTACAATACATGTTTCATTAAAACAAACCTCTAAAGTTTGTTTGTACACGTATATAAGCAGAGTCACCTGGTGACAGCACATGCAGGTGTGAAATTCACAATCAGCATATTTCAGTTTGCACAGAGTTATTTGTTGTCCACTGGTTAAAAAATGAAATAATTTTTTGATACTCTAAATTATTTGGTGAATTCATCAGTACCTTAAAATAAAGATGAATACATTTTGAAACTAGAGTCCTAGAAAAATGATAAGCATATGTACTTGTAACCAAAAATGCTAAATGTAACCAATTTAGTAACCAGAATATATCTAGTGCCATCTACTGGACTAAAGCTGCCAGTACCACAATATTACAGGGTCTTTTAGACTTATTACCTCAAAATCGGATGTCAGAGCTGGGAATGGTGTCACACCTGAGTTGACTGCATTCCAATTATACATTCAGAAAACCTTATGCCCCAGGTTAGTTCAGTTTTGTTTAGTCCCAATTAGCATTGTTAGCTATACCAGTTTTTCAAATCCAAGTTGTGAAGCTGTTCCAGTTGAAATTTCCTACTTGGAGCCAGGAAATTCTGTTGTCTGTGTTCAAATGGAAAGCCACATTTGCCCAAGAAATAAAAATGATCTATGTGAATCTGTAAATAATTGGTTACTTACTTATATTTCCTTTGCTCTTGACATTTCCTTGTCCTCTTTGTGTGTGTTTTAGTAAACAGTCGAAAGCTCATGCTAACTGCCCCACATTACAGCACTGCTACTTACAGCTGAGTGCTCTCGGTATGGAGCCTGCGATCTTACTTACATCCTTCAACTTTGTCTACCCCTTATTGTGCACACTACGCATGGTCCTTCTTGAGTCTGAGTGCAGTTGGCTCACTACCTATCCCTTTGAGATCCTGGAAGGTGTGCTTTACCAGAACCTCCACATCACGCATGTGGTCAGTGCTATGGGGTAGATCTCTGACACCGTCCTGCAATACCTGTGGATGCAGCTCAGTGATGATGCCAAGCAGGACCTTCAACAAGCACTTGTGTGAGCTTCCTGCTTTATTTCGGTAGTTCTCCAGTAGATCAGCGGTACCGGTAGTACTCTGCGGTAGATCTCTGCACCTGGTGGGCATGTGCTAGTGCACTGCATAGCTCGGTGTTGACCCTAGGTTTTCTGATGACACAGCGCGGCTAATCCCAACTTCATGCATTCCAAAGGCTCAAAGAGAGATGCATATGCGCTGCACCCAATGCTGGGTTCCTTTGACAACTTTTGGAGTATGAGGAGCAGCTGTTTGGGCTGTGCCTCACATCGCTGGATGATTTCCAGCACAGACAGGATCAAGGTGTCAAAGTGTTATTCAACATCATTCGTTCATTCATTCATTGTCTGTAACCGCTTATCTAGTTCAGGGTCACAGAGGGTCCGGAACATACCCGGAATCACTGGGCGCAAGACAGGAACGTACCCTGGAAGGGGTGTCAGTCCTTCACAGGGCAACACACACACACATACACACACACACCTATGGACACTTTTGAGTCATCAAACCACTAACCAACCTGTGTTTTTGGATTGTGGGAGAACACCGGACCACCCCGAGGAAACCCATGCGGACACAGGGAGAAAACACCAAACTCGTCATAGACAGTCACTCGGAGAGGGGCTCGAACACATGGCCCCAGGACCATGGAGCTGTGTGACTACGACATTACCTGCTGTGCCACCGTGCCTCCTCACCAGCCAAACAGTGCATTATATTTCTAATATAGTACTGTCCATATAGAACCATAGCAGCAAGATTTAATTTTATAGATTTTATGCTTGGATTTAAACCTACAGTTATGCCCTAATGTTAGTGCACTATTTAGGGAATGAGGAGTGATTTGAGACACTCCCTGCATGTTCAGCTCAAAACACTTCATGCAAGGAAGGGAGTGTTACAGCAACTGAATCTCCAATGGCCTTTCCCTCCACTCTTATTGTTTGTTTTGTATTCTTAATAGTCATTTAGTTTTGTTTTAGTTTTTAGTTCTCAGATTAAAGGTAATACTTGGTTCCTTATATTTTTTTCACTGAAATCCAATCAGAGTGCATGACAGGAGATGTGCTACTATTGTGCCTTTACCTGGGGTGTTGTGGGTGATGAAGAAGAATCTCTGCCAGACACTGTCTAGAGTTTAAAAACATTTTTATTTCTTCAAAGAACAGCATCTGACCAGCCTTAAGGGCTGGGAGAGAATCAGCCAAATCCATTAATCTCTAACCATCTCTCTAATATCTCTAGTCCTCTCTCTATCTCTGGTCATCTTTCCCCTCTCTCGGCTCCTACTCCAATCTATATGGTTCTTTCCCCTTCCAAATATGGTGAATGTGAAGTTTGGTTTACATTTGCACATTCAGGGGACTGAGAGAGAAAAAAGTATAGTTTCCTGTCTTATAAATTCAGAGAAGATACACATTTCTTAATGCTGCTCTTAATACCATATGTGTAAAGTATACATCAGTACCATGTCAAAATGTGCTAATTTGCAGCTCTGCACATGCTCACACTCAACATTTTTAATGTTTCATGTGTTTTACGTGATAAATATTTTTCCCCCAGTGTATTACACCAGAGCTTTCCAAATTTTTTTAGTCGCAGTAACAACATGTAATGGCATCAGCACCTTACGTTTGGGTGACCGTTACATCAACATCTTACGTACCTAAACATTAGGGTAAGAGCCTGTTGGTGAACAGATTTCAAAAGAAAAGTCACAAGTCATAAAGACATTGTGTCATTTCAAAATAGATTATCTTAAATGATGACATTTCTATTGATTTTATAAATTTATTAACAAGGAATGCTTCAACAATTTCATGTACAAATGATAGTACACCACCTGAATGTGTCAATCATTTAATATCAAGGCATTCTTGTATGTCATTTTAAAATAAAGGCCCTTAGTGTTATCACATTTTTGTTTAACTTTTATTTCAAAGGTATATAATAAAAAGGATGATTTTTAAGAACAATGAAAAACAACACCACCTATACAGGGTAAAAACTTTAAATATATTCTTTTTTAACTTTTAGTGATCTATTTATGGGCGGCATGGTTGCGCAGCAGGTCACATAGCTCCTGCTGCTAGCTCCGGGTGACTGTCTGTGAGGAGTTGGTGTGTTCTCCACATGTCTGAATGGGTTTCCTCCAGATGCTCCGGTTTCTTCCCACAGTCCAAAAACACACGTTGGTAGGTGAATTGGCAACTCAAAAGTGTCCGTAGGTGTGAGTGAATGTATGAGTGAGTGTGTGTTGCCCTGTGAAGGACTGGTGCCCCCTCCAGGGTGTATTCCCGCCTTGTGCCCAATGATTCCAGGTAGGCTCTGGACCCACTGCGACCCTGAACTGGATAAGCGGTTACATATAATGAATGATCTATCTATTTATTATTTATTTATTTATTTATTTTCATTTATTTATTTCTTTGAGAATAAAAAATATACAATGTTCCAGGCCTTGTTCTCTTTTTTTCCCCTGCAAGTTAAATGAATTAAAATGAGCAGATGTTTGTTAACTCTAGAGGCTATTAATTTATTGTTATTTAGAAAATCAATAAGAACATATTCTGGGGTGTCCAAACTTTGCATAAGACTGACAAATAAAAACATTTAGGGGAAATCTGGATTATGCATGGTTAGAATTGCAGATGATATGTTATGAGCCTAATCAAGAAAGTCATAATTATCTTTGTTGAAATGTCAGCTATCAATTACCTGACATGCAGAGTTGTAAATTGTGCCATTGTGATGCACAACCTACTTTGCCAGTAGGTACTGGCACCTATAAAGACACAGTGCTGACACTGACATTTCTCATAACATTAGTAAGGGAACAACTTGTAGTTCAATGGTCTGTGAAAACAGTTACATTGGGCTATATGATAATATGTTTGTAATATGCCACTTGTTTGGCTTTAAGGTCCGTTTACTACCATGTAAGACACCTACGTTTAGCTAGCACATGGATGTTTAGGCACACTTTGTTTAGCTAGGTGCCTAAACATTTAAGTGCTAGTTAAACGTAGGCTATTGGCAGATGTTCCACAATGGAATATATGCGAATTTCACAAAAACAAATGCCAATAACAGTGGCATATACCACTGTCACCCAAACGTAGGATGATGATGACCCTCAACCCCAACAATATTGACACATGTACATGTCTTTTACTTCCAAGCTCCACTGGAATTTATTTATACATTCATACAAAACTGCAACTACTTATAGAAAAAAGACTCAAATAAAGTGATTGTGCTTAACAGTTTGTAGGCAGCATTTTCTGATAAACTACATTCATCTTACCTACTGTTTTATTTAAGCAACGGTGTGTATAAAAGTACACTATGGCAGCACAGTGAGACAAGGTAGGACAACTGGTCAGAACACCTGCTTTTCTGTTTGATGTATGTATGTATCAGTGGCGATTGCTCTAAGACTGCAAGGGAAGCTCAGCTTCCCAGTAGCGGTATTAACATGGAAAGGCATCGGCATCTTACGTTCGCGTGACGCTGGCACATGCCAGTAACATCGGCACCTTACGTACGGGTGACAGTGGCATCTATTTTTTTTTTTTTTTTTGGTGACAGTGGCATGTGCCAATGGCATCGATTTTTTTTTTTGGTGACAGTGGCATGTGCCAATGGCATCGAATTTTATTTATTTATTTATTTATTTTTTGACAGTGGCATATGCCTGTTTGCGCAAATGCCGATGACATTGACATCCGTTTTATGACACTGGCATATACTCCACTTCATTGTTGAACATCTGCCAGTAAGTTTAGCTAGCATTTGGATGTTTAAACTAGCTATATATATATTTAACTAGCACACGTATGCTACTAGCATGTAAACGGACCAAACGTGACATGCTACAAACATAGCATCCCTTATTCGCACACAGTCCACTGTCACTGTGTTCATGGACAATTGAACTAAAAGTTCTTCACAGTTAGGGGTATACGACGCTCCTCAAAACCACCACTTTTAAGACGTCGACATACCACAATGCTGCCGTGCGATAACATGAGAGGCAGTGATATATATATATATATATATGTGTGTGTGTGTGTGTGTATGTGTGTGTGTGTATAGAGTGAAAATCTAATATGACAGTGTATTAAATGAAACATTACTTTTTTAAATTTTCTAATTTAAATTGAGGTAGCAACCCTGCTAGGCCTAATCAGAAAATTGAACACTGGCATTATCTAGGGGCCTAAGGTCTTTCTCAAGAAGAATGAGAAAACAATATGGGGACATTGCATGGTAGGTGTGTTGTACTATTACGTATTAAATGAGTACAAATAGTGGTGTAGCTACCATTATTATTTATATTATTTTATACAGGTAATGTTAAATGCCGTGTAGTATCATGTTCACTGGTTATCAGTAATATATGGGAAATACATTTTATACTGCTAATATACAATAGAATGCTGTATAGGAATGCTATTAAAAGTGGCAGAGGGCTATACTATAAGGTTTAGTGTGCCTGAGTTCTGGTGCTGCAAGTCTCTGACATGTTAACATTGATACCTTAATGCTATCCTGTATTTATTTTACTTTTTAGGACACACATTTAAAACACTTGATGGTCTGTTTCATGACATTCAGGCTCACAGTACTTTTCCATTCTGTAGAAAGTGTGATGAGTGCACCCAGGACCACATCTCTAAAAAACATCTCAAGTATTCTGTTTTTTTTAAAGATGCTAGCAATAGTAAGCAGTCTGTTTCTAATCTGAATTTCTATGTTAATAATGGTATATTTATTTTGGTAAATGCTGAGGAAATACTAATGGCCAAAATGTTCCTTTGCGATCAGTGTGATTGTCTTATTATTGAGATTAAAAACTTAAAAAATGATGTGCTGTTTATGATCTGTTGTTTTTGTAGACTTTTGATGACTTGTTCAGCTAAACTAACTGTTCAGTAGTAATTACATAATGTTGAATTCTTTTTTCTGTCAGATCTTTTCTCAGTGCCATGTTTTTGTGCACAAGTTAAAGACTTAAAAAGAAGTCATTAAATAAACAAATGGGCTTTATTGTAAAGGAGAAATTTAGGGGAAATCTGGATTATATGTCAGTAGAATTGGATGTCAGCACATATTATGAGCCTTCATCAGAAAGTCATACATTGTCTTGGTTGAAACGTCAGCTTTCAAGAATCTGACATGCAGTGTTGTACAAGGCTATTAGAGCTTCACGTGCCATAAAGACATTTTAATTAATCTAGTAGTCCAGTAGTAATGTTGCTTGGCAGCATTGTGGTATGTGGACATCTTGAAAGTGGTGAGTTTGAGGAGTGTCGTATACCCCTTACTGGGAAGAACTTGTAGTTCACTTGTCCATGAACACAGTGACATGACTATGTTTGTAGCATGTCACTTGTTTGGTCCGTTTACATGCTAGTAGCATACGTGTGCTACCCAGTAAACAATTAGCCGTTGATTCGACGTTGAAATAAAGTAATGACTGCCATCAACGTTCTCTTAAGGTTGAAAATGAACGTTGAAAAGACGACCAAACACAGACATTGAAAAGACGACTATTAGATGTATTTTGGACGTCCATTGACGTTATTAATTGGTCCCGAAATAAATTACTTGTATAAAACGCGTTTTGGACGTCCACTGACGTTATCGATTGGTCACCACTTAACTAACTTATTAAGATGGATTTTGGACGTCCATTGACGTTTAAAATATGTGTTTGACGGACAGACTACTTTTAAACCTATTTTGAACGTCCAGGGACGTTCCTTGTTTACTGAGTAGTTAAATATATAGCTAGTTTAAACATCCAAATGCTAGCTAAACTTACTGGCAGATGTTCAACAATGAAGTGGAGTATATGCCAGTGTCATAAAACGGATGTCAATGTCATCGGCATTTGCGCAAAACAGAGGCATATGCCACTGTCACAAAAAAAAAAAAAAAAAAATAGATGCCACTGTCACCCGTACGTAAGGTGCCGATGTTACTGGCATGTGCCAGCGTCACGCGAACGTAAGATGCCGATGCCTTTCCATGTTAATACTGCCTCTCCAGCTTCCCCTAAAATGTCAAAAAATAAGTGATCAAATATATACTGTTGTGTGTACATGTCATTGAATAAATGTGCACTACAACGCGCTCAACCTTTGTTCAGAATCAGCTTCTTATCACGCGGCTTTCCTCTCAATCATTCGCGCAGATTCACAGTGATTTAAACAGTGCGGACGCTGAGCGTCCACAGAGTTCAATGGAGAAGCGGGGAAGGGCGGCGAAACGAGACGAGTCATTGGATAAATGCTGGCTTTTGTCCCGCCCATCGGACGCTTAGCGTCTCTGGGGGTCTATGGGGCAGTGGGCTGGCCTCGGCTGGCCCGGACGCTCAGCTTCTGCATGATGATTGGATGATCTGTCTGAGGCTGAATCCCTTTTTGATTGACAGCGAAATGAGCGAATCAGCGATCCTTTGGTGTAAAGATCCGTGGGAGCATTACATTTTTCATTCTGTTCTGAGTTGAACCAGACTTTCTTAAACCTCTTAGCGGCATTTTCTTTGTTAAAAACGACTAGTGACAAATCGAGCATTTATTTCTGGTGGGTTTTTTGTAGCTGCTTGTGTTTGGAGACTGACTTCTATCACTCTTTCTGACTTCTATCGCAGTTTCTGTCCAGCGGGTGCTGCTGAGCCCCTCCACCGTCACAAAGCACTCACAGGCGGACACTTCACATGGGCCAAGGCCGTTTAAGCAGCCTAGCTCTGCAGGCCATTGAGAGGACACTAGTCAAGTCCCTGGAAAAGACGCCTTGTTGGTACGACAGGGTCACAGATCATTTTCTTGAAAAGGAACGGAGGGTAGAATTTACGTATAAATAAACCGACACATTTTATGATGTAGGTATATATATTGAGCTTCCCCTCTTTGAAAGACCAGCATCCGCCACTGGTATGTATATATGTATGTATGTATTTATGTATGTATGAATTAATAAATAAATGTGTTCACATCACTTTTAAACATTTGTTATTACTGTGGTCAACAGCTATAATAATCATTCCTGAGAGCTAGCTTACTTCAGAAGATAGATCCAATGTCAGTTACTGTGCTGTATCTCCTCCTTGTAATAAACATCTTCAGACTTACTTACATCAGATTCTAATATTGGGTAAGGTAGAGCAAATCTGGACATGTCTTCAAATGACAAGAGTAGTGGTCTCTCAATATATGACCAATTTTGATCTAAATCTTGCCTACCAAAGCTTTAGCCTTAATAGATCAAGCACAAATCACATTTTAAAGACTAATTTTGTACTGCTGGAAATATTGTATTTATTTATTTATTTATTTTTTGTGAAAGAAAAAGATTTGGAAATATGTCTGGATAGATTTCATTATCATCGTGGATGTTCTTTCCTGCTACATTTTTTTAAAAAGTGTTTGTGACCTGTTTTCACCTTCTAGTATTTGATTACTGTTATTTGGTTTTGTTCAGGGCCTTTGTTTACTTATTTGTTTTGTTTTGTTTGTTTTTTCAGTCTCTCTGAATAAATGTCTGTGTAGGCTGGGGTAGGCATTCCCCATCCAGAGAAATCATTTGGTGATCCAATGTAAAATCAATGATATAGCTTTTCTTTTCTTTTCTTTTCTTTTCTTAAGCATTGTCTTGTTCTTTTCCCCTTCTTCATCCTCTTTTCTCCGTTGCCTTGTTTATTGTCGTTTCTTAGTGGCAGTTGTTGTTTTTCTTATTTGCACAGTCTATCTTTAAAAAGGGCAAGTGAGTGCACAAAGCCACTGTGAACCACGCCAAAGGAGTCTGAGGTTGAGAAAATAAAGCAGTGTCATTTCTGTCCATACTTTGCTAGTGTGCTAATGTCCAAAGAGGGAGATGACGAGGGAGAGATAGAAGGAGAGGGAGTGGGGGCCATGGTTAATGGCCTGGAACATCCTACAAAAATCAAATGTTGTTATAGTTGCTGTTATCATTCTCAAACTATACTGCACCCATGTTTACTTATAGTATATACTATGTACCTAGACCACTTGCTAAATGACAGCAGCAAATAACATGGAGTCTGCAAAGAGCTCTTTGGTTTATTTAGCTGTTCAGAAATCTCCACCTAAACTTAAAACTGTTGAATTTTGCACAGAGAAAAAAACAAAAAAACAAAAATATAGGTTGGTGTTTGTTTGTAGGTTGTATATATTATATATATATTGCTCAGTAACAAACATCAAAGAGGAAAGATAATGAAAAAGGCCCAAGGAATGTACATGTATACATTTCAGGTTTGAGACAATGAAAAACTACTGCTGCATGGGTGTAAGGGTTTGCGTCAATAAAATACAGTGGTGTTTTGTTTCAGTATATTTCTCAATGCAGCAAAAGTTGTGGTTTACAGTGTAACTATGAAATCTGTTATGTTAATTCCATCTAGATTCGTGCTATCAGGCAATGATACAAATGATTAAATATAATATTTGATGTTGAAGCAACAATGAATACACTTTCTAAACATTATATCCCGTTCTCACAATGATAAACTAAAGGTAACTAATTAATATAATAATTATAATGATCTAGAATTTTTATTTTTAAATCAACTCTAGGTTAGAACAGGCACTTTTTGTGTTCATTTTCTTTTCCCCCTGTCCCCCTATTGTTTAAAGCATCTGCTCCAAATTCAATCTGTGAAGAGCATTTAACTTACAAACAAACACCCATTCGTAAATTCCTCAGCCTCCTCACTGACACCCCCCCCCCCCCTTGGCTGAGTGGGCTTGTCTGGGCTCTTCAAGGATGAAAGTAAACGTGATCTGAAACCAGCTCTGCTTCAGAGATTTAGTTACTTAATTACAGACAAGCTACTGAGGGAAGAAACTATCAGTTAAATCCAGCCAATATTCCCTCAGTGAAAAAGAGAGATAGAGAGAGATGGCCATCGCGAGGAGTGAGAAAATTCTCTGGAACTGAGAAAGCTGCATGAACACTACATACATATCAGAAGAGTTCATCCTTGATAGACATGCCAGAGAGAAATCTTTCACAGCTTGACGCAAGCTGCAGCATGCCACTGGTTTTCTTTTCTGATCCTGACCACTTTGCCAAATGATCCACAAATTGAGCCAATGCACATAACTGCAATATCTTTTTAGCCTGTACATTTTTAAAATAAAATGACCTGTGAAACCTGATGTCATTCTAAATCACTATTGAAACACAACACAGACCAAACGCAATAAAATATACGAAAAGTTTATTGAAGCCATTTACAAAAGTGTGAATAGCACATCCCCCCCCCCAACACACTTTAGTACTTTTAACGTGTTTTTGTAAATGAAACAGTGGGTCTGAGGTGTATTCTATACAAAGAAACTCATGAGCCAGCGTTTAGGCTTTCCTCAGGATGAAAAGTCCTGCATAATTATTGCCACAAAAAAGCAAACTGCTCTGAAACTGATTGAGATCATTTAGAACAAGCAGATCCATTTAGTTAACATCTTTAGGTTTTGCAGCCACCCAGTGTCTAAGTTATTTATTTACGTCTAGCTCCAGGGTTTTACCACATACTGCTTCGCTACATAGTTCTGCATTATTATTATTTTTTCCCCCATAGCTCTTACAGTTTTCCTGCTAAGTATGAAAGACCGCTAGTGAATTGCAGCAGAAAATTGTGTGAATATGACGCATGCGCTGTGTGAGCTGCCCGGCTATGTATTAAAGCCCCAGCTTCAGAGTGTGTGAGCCTAGGCACGTATTAAGGCCGGGTCTGGGTTGCCAGTTTGGGTACCTCCATACTTTATTTCAGTCTTTTGTTAGGAAAAGCGTCATTCTGGCAAATTATATTTACTTTTGTTTAGAAAAATGCATTTTGCCAAGGTGGGATGTTTAATTAACATGCATTAGCGCCAATAATCTTGAAGATAAGATATGAAATGTATCTTCATAAATGCTTTTAAAGTAAATCTATATAAATTTAGATCATTTCTTAAATACGTTTTATATGAGAATCCAAATGCGTCTCTATGTGTTGTTAAAATGGTGATGACAGGAATCTAAATTTTAGGAAATGAAAAATACTAAGACAATTTCGACTGCCATGTTTTTGCAACACCTACAGAATGAGGCCTAGCATTGTTTTGCTGAAATAACCATAGACTTCTCAGGACTTCTCCATTTTTTCAGTGTACAAAAGAACTCATACTTTACGGAACATAATATCATGAAATGTTACAGATTATCTTGAGGAATATCAGTATTTAAGGTTTAAGGTCAAAACTAGTACTGCTTGGCCATACATGTCAGGCCCTGATATCCAAACCTGCCATCCATTGAAAACATTTGAGGTATTATTTAATAAAAAAATTGACAAAAGAGACATTGAATTATTGAGCACCTGAAATCCAAATCAAGCAAGATAAGGAAAACATTTAACTTTCAAAACTAAATAGTTGGTGTCCTCAGTTCTCAAACTCTTACAGTATTGTTAAAAGAAAAGGTAATGAGGCATAGTAAACATGCCCTTTCCCAGTTTGTGTGATACATGTTGCTGGGAACAAATTAAAAAAAGGCAAATATGTTTTGAAAACAAATTTTCAGTTTTAACATTTAATATGTTGATTTCAGTCAGTAAATACAGAGTTTACATAATTTGCGCATAGTTGCATTATGTTTTTTATTTACATTGTGCACAGCCTCAACGTTCTTGGAAAATGCATTGTGCCATTATTATAAACATTGTGGCAGCACTGTAAACCAATATGAATTACAACATTTACATATCAAGACTTTCTGAATGACTTTGTTGACATCTTAGCGTTTTAAACGACACAAATGTGTGGAAATTCCCCTTCAAGAGAGTTTTGGCGGATTTAATCCGTGCAATCTGGCAACCATCGCAGAGTTGTGGGAGCCGAAGAAGTTCCTGAGGCAGATAAAGGCTGCAAACTCAGACACAAGCCAAACAAGCCACGCATCAGTTCACCAGAAAGCTCAGCAGGAGGAACATCAGCTGGACACAGACTCTCAGAAGACACTGGGAACAAAACTGTCTACAAAAGGTGAGCATTTATTCATCAAACAGAAACAATGTTTCAGACACACGGGGGTCCCGCTGCATTGGTGCGGCATCCTGAATCCCAGTGGGTTTCCTCTCCGCCGATTTTTCCAGAATGCAACTGCCGCTGTTGACATATCAAATAAGGAACATCAATGAAGCACGCAAAGAATTGTTTTTTTCTTATGTTTGCTTGAAAATAACGGTTTTTACAGAAGCCGTAAGTGAGGATAATTGTTGTTGGACACATTGTTGAAGACTGTTGTCAGTATTCATTGCTGGAAGAAAACTCCTCCAGAAATATTCTGCTGTTTGAATCTCTATGTTAGCACCTACCGTTTATTTTTCTCTAGTGCTGAACACCTCATAGAACAGTGAGAGTGGCTTATTCTGCTTCTGTATGTAAAGAGTAGTACCTCAGTAGAACTATTATCACGTGTTCAGTTACGTATATGTAATTTTTTTAGTAATTACTATTAAACATTGTGTATCTATTATAGATGATCTAGTACCTACTGTGATATAAATAGTAACTGTTATGAATGATGAATTGTAATAAAATATTGTTACATCAAAGTAACTCTAGAAAAGTCCAGTGCCTCCTATAACTAAGTACTGTTTCTATAGCAGTACAGTTTCATCTGAATGTACATCCAGTGTCTCTCAGATTAGGAGCTTTAATAACAAAGATGTAATAATATTAAAGTATGAACTTATTAAGAAATTTTAATGCCATTAGCGTTCCCCTTAGGAATATGGAGTAATTGGAAATGGGAATTCTGCATTGGTGCTTTAACGTGTAAACTATGCATGGTGTGTATGTGTGTGTGTGTGTGTGTGTGTGTGTGAGTGTGAGGAGGGTGTGGGGGGGTGTTCGAACACGTGGC
Organism: Hoplias malabaricus; assembly: GCF_029633855.1. Taxonomy (NCBI): domain Eukaryota; kingdom Metazoa; phylum Chordata; class Actinopteri; order Characiformes; family Erythrinidae; genus Hoplias; species Hoplias malabaricus. The sequence goes on from NC_089800.1 coordinate 68,015,288, forward strand.
AGTGCTCCTCTGCTCCTCCTCTTCACGTCCTCTGCCTCCATGCTCCAGCTTCACATCCTCACGAGCGCACAGCTGGCCAGATGCAGCCCCTCACGTCCCACATAGGAAGTCTGGCAATTTTCACAAGAAAAAATCTAGAAGTCCAAGATTCTGGCAGAATGTTGGAGTAACCTCTGAAGAAGGAATGATAATAATGCTACTGATAATGTACAAATAATATAAATAAAAGATATATTCTATGAAAAGCTAATTGCTTTAGAATGATAAGAACACCAATAAGAAAAGTATTTAAAAAATAAGAAATGACTTTATAAAAATGTACGCGGTGCAGTGTAACACGTAGCCTAAGGTGTAAAAAATGGAATAAAAAATGAATAAAAAAACTCTAACATATTTTAACTCTTTTTGACTTAAATTCAGGACCATTATTCAGTTTCACTGAGGTATATTCAGTAAACATTGCAAATGATTTAGTTTCTGAATTATTGTGAATATAGTAAAGTGTTAAGTCTGTGAGTTATTAAGGCTGTTACTAAAGAAATGTTTATCTGAAGTTTTGCTGTTGCTACCCACCAAACACATACCTGCTGACGTCAGGGTTCTGAGTACTCAGTACGTAGCTAATGGAAGGAATTGTTTGGCAAAAAAGTGAAATGTGTACATTTTTAGCCATTATCTCAAGTGTAGTAGATGTTTAGTAACAAATTTGTTTTCTTTACATGTTTAATTGAGCTACAGAACTAAACCTAGCAAGTGGTAGAAACAAAAATATTTGCCTAGCTAAAAACAGCAGTAGCAGACTGGCTGAAGAGGCAAGGTTAGGCAAAACGTTCATGTAAGGGACATTAGCCTTCAGCTCCAGTTCTAGCTCCAGTTCTAAAGTAAACACCGTAAAAGTTATTCCTTTAAATACAACAACAAAATGTGCAGAGGTTGAGTGTTTGAGAGAAGTGTATTTTTGTTTGAAATATGATATGTATTTTGGTGTTAAAGGAACAATAGGTACTATTTTTGCCTTACAATCATTCATTGTCAGTAACCGCTTATCCAGTTCATGGTCATGGTGTGTCCGGAGCCTACCCGAAATCACTGGGCGCAAGGCGGGAACATACCCTAGAGGGGGCGCCAATCTTTCGCAGGGTGACACACACTGGCAGTCACCTGGAGTGGGATTCAAACCTGGAGCTGTGTGAAAGGGACACTACCTGCTGCACCATCGTGCTTCCCTTGCCTTAAAAGTACAGCTTTAAAATAATTTTCTGATGCTCCACTGATCTGTAATAGGAAAATGTCTGGGCACAGCACTGCAGAAACTGAACTATTCAGTTTTTGAAAGAGGGTAGGAATTTGGTTATGGGTGAACACTGGCAAGTCAATGATGTTTGGCTTTTTAGTGCAATACGGAATGTCCAATAACAGTACTCATAATTTTTGAGTTATTTTTAAATGTGACATTACAGATGCTATTTGTATATCCTGGATATATTAGACCTGTAGACTTCTATGAACCTGATTTATGAATTACCTACTCACCCAGTCATGTTACATAGTCTGAAGATTCTCCACCAGGGGGTGCCATTTGACTTTTGATATTAGTAAATTTAGGAACTTCATAAAAGTAGGGTTTCATATCTGTGAGCTGGACACACTCACAAAGACATTTACGTCCAGCTAACTGGCTGCATGTTCACCATGGCTGTCCAGGGACTGCAGCGGTCAACTGAGTGTGGATGTTATTATTCTTGTTGTGACCAAGATGTAATAAGTTGTAAAGCTGCAAAATTAAAATATAAAACTAAATTTAACATTTGTTCCCTACAAATGTTCAAAACACCTAATAATGAAAACACAGATGGTGAATACATCTGGTGTGACCCCTCTAGTACCTCTGTGTGTGTGTGTGTGTGTATTAAGACATTTGCTAAAGCATTCTTTCTTTCCTGCCCCCACTCTGCCTGAGGGGTTTTATAGGTGTTGTGTTTATACAGTCAGGCTTCTCTCTCTCTCTCTCTCTCTCTCTCTCTCTCTGTCCCCCTCTCTTTCACACACACACAAACACTGTGTTTGTTCTCCCACACATATTGAAATCTCGTTTCCAGGCAAATTCACACACTTTTGCATAAATACTCGGATATTCATTATACTAGTCAAACACACACACACACACACACACACACACCACACACACATACAATTTAGACATGGCTTTGCTCCATTGATGCGTCTTTGTTTGTGTGTGTGTGAGAGAGAGACTGTTTCTATTTGAATCTGTATAATTTGGAGGAATTCACTAAAACTTTATAATACAGTTCTGTACTTTTTGCAAACGACTGAAATTTTCTGGATTGGCAAATTTGACAATGTCTCACTCATCTTTCTCTCAAATTTTTTCTCTCTTTTTCTCTCTTTTCTCTCTCTTTCTTTCACTCTCAAGATGGCGCTGGGTTGGTTGGTGTTGAGTTTGTTTGTCCAAACTCTTTATGCACATGTTGATTTCTTCACTTCTATTGGTGAGTCTCTCTTTATTGTTTTAAGTTTTTTTCCCCATTGTATAATATTGGAAACTATGTATTACACTCAGTGTGTTACACGACAATGTAGTTTTTAGTCTTTGATTTTTACTTAATGTCAACATGAATATTTAAAACACAACACATTTTTCCCTTCCACACTATGACAATTTTTACTTGATTATTTGAAATTTCTTTAAGCACTGTGGAAAAATGAATGCATTCTTTTGTTTAATTTGTGTTTTTTAATCACAAAACTCTATTTAACTTGTTACTGGAGGGAGAAGATGGTGTAATTGGACTGTTATTTGACCTCTGACCTCTATAACCCTTTAGGCCAAATGACTGACCTGCTGTACACTGAGAAAGACCTGGTGACATCTTTGAAAGATTACATCAGAGCAGAAGAGAACAAACTGCAGCAGGTTAAACAGTATGTATAGACACACACACACACACACACACATATATATATATATATCCATCCATCCATTATCTGTAACCGCTTATCCAATTGTAGGGTCGCGGGGGGTCCAGAGCCTACCTGGAATCATTGGGCGCAAGGCGGGAATACACCCTGGAGGGGACGCCAGTCCTTCACAGGGCAACACACACACACACACACACATTCACTCACACCTACGGACACTTTCGAGTCGCCAATCCACCTGCAACGTGTGTTTTTGGACTGTGGGAGGAAACCGGAGCACCCGGAGGAAACCCACGCAGACACGGGGAGAACACACCAACTCCTCACAGACAGTCACCCGGAGTGGGAATCGAACCCACAACCTCCAGGCCCCATACATCTCTGTTTTTCTTTCACAGTCATACATCCAAATATTGTGCTCTCTTATTCTTTCTGTACACTGTCTGCACTTTAAATGATTTGCCAAATCAGATACAGGCAGAATAAATATCGATGCACTTACAAGTGTTTTATTCAAATAAAAATATTAATTGCTACATTTTATTTTCTTGTATTGTATCTTACACTGTGTGTGTGTGTGTGTGTGTGTGTTTGTAAGATGGGCAGAGAAGTTGGATTCTTTGACCTCAACAGCAGTGCAGGATCCTGAGGGCTTCCTGGGGCACCCGGTCAATGCCTTCAAACTGATGAAGAGACTCAACACAGAGTGGGCAGACCTTGAGAATCTGGTGCTCAAAGATACCACTGATGGTAAGTGTGTGTGTGTGTGTGTGTGTATGTGTGTGCATGTGTTGCTTCTTTTAATTTTACCAAAAACACTTACAAATATTGGGACATCTTCTAAATGTCTTGGGCTTGGGAATATTTTAAAGACTGTTGTTAACATGGTTCATCACTGCATCAATTCATGCAACCTGACGCTTTATTGCAGAGAAATCAATATGTCGGTTTTATGCAGAACCTCTGTACCGTGTTCTTTGAGCCCAATAGGTAGTGGTGTTGTCAGATGCTTCCTCTTTTCTGCATTGTTTTTGAGAACAATAGAAGGCAAGTTAGGTGTGCCAGAAAAATAAACACACAGTCCAGACCTGTCTCCTATTGCACATAGTGACAATGAGAATCAGACAACAGAGAACGCAAAATGCTGAGCAGCAAAATCTTGTATCAAGAAAGAAAGGGCAAAAAATCCACTTGCAAAACTGCAACAATTTGTATCCTCATTTCCCAGATGCTTAAAAAGTATAATTAAAAGGTAAAGGGTACTGTAACACAGTCTCAACATTTGTCTCAACATTTTTGAGTTTCTTGCAGTCATTTAGTTCTAAATTTGGTTTGTAAGTTATGTTCACAATGTTTAATGAAAACAGGAACTTTATCGCTATCTTTATCTCTGCACAGGATTTATCTCTAATCTGACAGTGCAGAGGCAGTTCTTCCCCACAGAGGAGGATCAGACTGGAGCAGCTAAAGCTCTGCTCAGACTTCAGGACACATACAATCTGGCAACTAACACAATCTCTGTAGGAGATCTTCCTGGTGAGTGTATTGTACAGTTAAGGACAGTAAGCAGTATTTTAAGACATATTCAAATCAAAACTTTGAATACGCAGTGCTGTGTTTAAACGTTGGTTGTGAAATATCACTCTGTGTGTGACCTTGCTCAGGTGTTGTCCATAAGAGCCCCATGACGGTGGAAGACTGTTTTGAGTTGGGGAAAATAGCCTACTCTGAAGCGGATTATTACCACACAGAACTCTGGATGACACAGGCTCTGAAACAGCTGGATGATGGAGAGGAATCCTCCACAGACAAAGTTACCGTTATGGACTACCTCAGTTATGCCATCTACCAGCAGGGAGAGATTGACCGAGCCCTGGAACTCACAAAGAGGATGCTGAAACTGGGTAAGAGAACTGCTTATTTCTTAGATGAACCAGTTGACTCTTAACATTCACCTAAATGCCAGTGTTACTTGTACACTACTTAATAATATCTGGACAACAGATTTGGGTAGAGGGAGCATCTGGTTACCGTCTGTGTTCATAAACCTATAGTGGACTTATTAGTGAGCGGAAGTTCAAAGAGTTTAGTGAGTAAAGAAACGCATTTAACCATGTACTGAGATTGTTTTCATTATTCCAACCTGCACACGGAATTGTACTGTGATTGTTATTGTGTGCTTTTCAGATCCTACTCATCAGCGGGCCAACAGCAACCTGAAGTATTTTGAGTTCCAACTGGAGAAGCAGAGAAAAGCAGAGGAAGAAGCAGGAAAGGAGGAAGGGAAAGAGGGAGAGAAGAAAAAGGTGGACAAACGAGATGTACAGATGAAGCGTTCTAAAGACCCACTGCCTGAGAGGAAGAGATATGAGCAGCTGTGCCGTGGAGAGGGAATCAAAATGGTGAGGAAGCACGCTGTCTCTGCGTCTGTGTTTCTCTTGGTCATTCTCTCATTCTGGGACATCTCTTGGGTCATGGTAGCCAATTTTGCTGTTTGAATTTGAACATTTATGGCATTTAGCAGATGCTCTTAACCAGAGCGTCTTAAAAATTACTTTACGTTTAGTTACAGAATGAGAAAATTATTGACGTGAAAGTATCTGTCCTCGAGCAGAATCAAACTGGTTCATTAAAAAATAAAACTCTCTCACATAGTACTGTGCAAACGTTTTAGGCACCAGAGATTATGAGACTTAAAAAGCTTTTTATCTGAGCAGTAAATGTTTATTTGCTAAAAAACAAACAACAAATAACACCCAACATTTGAATAAAACCAAATAACATTATTCCAGCGAGTGTGATACTCTGTGTGTGAATGTGTTGGTTTAAGTTTTTTCCAAATCTTTCCTCGTCGAGTCCGTATTATTTGAAGTTATCATCCAATACCTAGTTTTAGTTATTTAGTTTTAAAATAATGATTTTAAATAATGTGTGCTGTTGATTTAACAAATTCATGCGATCAAGGAGAATCTGAACAAAACATTGCTCTTCAAACTCACTCACACCCACTACTTTATAGAAAAAAAATTATCTTATTTTTCTTATTTGTTTTATATAATATTTTTTTGCATTTACTGTGATAATATAGAACTTTATACAAGCACCACACTGACTGAGAATGCATTAGTTTAAATATATATCATTATCTTAGGTGCCTGAGACTTCTGCACAGTACTGTATATATTATAAATAATATTTTGAATAGCGGTGGCCATCTGTAATTCTTTTCTATTATTCTCTTTTACTGTTTTTTTTTATTTTATCTTTTATCACTTGAAATATTGCCTCACTCCTGGCATTTTGTCTTTTCTCTGCCTTCGCCTGTAGACCCGTCGCAGACAGAGTCGTCTGTTCTGCCGTTATCATAACAACAGGAGCAACCCTCGCTTGTTATTGGCTCCTATAAAGGAGGAGGACGAGTGGGACCGCCCCCGTATTGTCCGTTACCACGACATCATCTCTGACCTCGAGATTAGCAAAGTGAAAGAGCTCGCTAAGCCCAGGGTGAGTGCTGCTCTGTATTTGGTCTCTGGTTGTAACATGATGCTTTTTTTGGCTCATTGGGGATTTAGTGTGGGTGTGTTTTGGTGTTTTCAATATAATTTCATTTTTATAGCTTTTGTTTTGGGACAACCTTATTGTGGGAAATACCTGACTGGTCACATATCTATTTTCATTTCATTTGTGTAAGTAAACCTGTCTGAAACATGCTCCCATCGCTAAATGTAACCAGAGCTCTGATTTCCAGATTACCTCATCTGCAATGCAAGACCTATAATATTTGGATTAACTTTCCTGCTAGTCAGTAATTTTCAGGTGTCATATTAGGGATTTTCTGCTACCACAATTAGAACTTCAGGAACAGAATACAATGCATATAATTACTTTAAGACATAGTTAGGAGTCCAGTTTACTCTGTTTGTTGAGATAAAAATGTAACTGGTTAACAATCACCGACAGCCTTCTTCACAGAATGTGTTTGATGTCATTAATAGCTGGAGTGCCACTTTAAAAAGGGGATTTTATTATTAGCAAAGCTGAATCAGGAATCAAAGCTAAACTCTGTTCTGAAGTGTGGTTAGAGCTGAAGAGCATTTACTCCATCATTGCTTTCATGGTTTTTAAAACATATTTGACCCAGATGCAAAAATAATACAATAAAAACCTGATACGGCTTGTAAGATTTATTTTTAATTTAATTTAATTTAATTTTTTTTTCAAAAACAACTTCCAAACACTCAGATATAAAGTATCTGTCACACCACAAAAAAACAAAAGAAAAAATGTTGTGTAAAACAATTTAGATTTATTTAACAGTAGTCACACATCACTGAGTTATCTGTGAGTGGCACACAGTGTAGAGTGTTAACTCCTTTCTGGCTCCGTAGCTGCGGAGGGCCACCATCTCTAACCCCATCACAGGTGTGTTGGAGACAGCCTCCTACAGGATCAGCAAGAGGTAAGAACTCAGAGCCAGAGCAGCTGCAGAGGAGCCATAGAGCCTTAAACCCATACAGGAGCTACTAAACTCCACAGCATAAACACATATCACAGCACTTTCTAATAAAGTGGCCTAAGATAATAATAATAAATAAATGGAACATGAGAGTACAGCATCCTCGAAGATGCCATATTCCAAACGTCTTTAAATAGTGAAAAACATTGCTAAGAAAATGTGATATTGCTGAGGAGTAATGGGCCCTGGCTTGGCAGCTTGGAAGTTTTATCCGACAGTGGTGGATAAGAATTGAAGGAAAAATGAAAGAACATGGTGTTCTTTACTTTCTTCTTCAGCAGTTTTAGCTTTGACTGTGGCTTTACAGGGAGCAGCGGGCAAATGGTCAGATTACGCTTAGCAAATGCTCTAGACTGCATTAAAAGGCCCATATATTATATTTTTATATATTTTTCTGTGGCTCCAGAAACCAAAATGGTGCTAATTACATAGCAGAAATTTCACGTGGCTAACTTCCAAAACCTTTTTATTTTTTGAGACTGAAATAAATAAGTCAACTCTGTTTCCAGAAGCATGTTTAATACGTTAATAAATGTATTGATTGAGGCTAAACTGATATAGGTGAATCTACTGAATGTACATAATATGGGCCCTTTAAGTTAAGGAAATGCTTAAATATCTGAATGAAATTACATTCAAAATCTGTGTCCCTGTTTAACTACTAGTCACCATTTAGCATTATAACTTTTACTGACCTTCTCTTTCTCTGTCTGTCTCTTTCTCTTCTTCCCCTGTCCCTCTTTGTATGTGTGTCTCTACTGTTTTTCTTCTCATGTCATCCTCTTTCTTTCTCTCTGTCTCCCTGTCTCTCTGTCTCTCTCTCTTTCTCTCTCTGTCTCTCTCTCCTTGTTTTTCTCTCTCTGGGTATAGCTAAGGCGCGCCACAGTGCATGACCCCATTACAGGAAAACTCACCACTGCTCAATACAGAGTCTCCAAGAGGTAAGGGGTCAAACACTGTCAGAGCTTAGATACATCAGAGGATCCACAGAGGATTGAGAATAGGTTCCACAAGGTGGTTTTAAGTTGTAAATGTTCAAACCATTCGCAACTGTAGTCAAGATCTTTTTATTTTTATAGCTGGATGTATCAAACTGCCTGAAAATGTTTTAAGTTCCTATGTGGACATTTTATATTTATGCTGGATGTTTTGTGGGTCAACAATTATTTATTGTTTGTTTGTTTGTTTGTTATGGATCAACTAATTGTTCTTATTTTCACAAAATATTAGTGTGATATAGTTAAGGAAACCTACGGGGATTTTTTTAACATATATTTTGAAAGTTCATCCAGATTCAGCATGGTTTGTGAAGTCCAGGTTAATGTGCTGAAATATCACATTCTATATGGTATTAAAAACCAAGCCCTTTAGTTGCACTGTACGAATCACCACTATCGTAGATTTACACCAGATGTTAACACTCTCTGATAGGTTTGTCAGGGGGGAAAATTCTTCCTGGCTACTCTTTGCCGTTCTGTTTTTTTCCAATTATTTCCCTCTGACTCATACATTGTCACTGTCCAGTTGAAAACATGCACTTCTATTTTTATGGAACAAAGCAGCTGTCCTTCACGTTGTGTGAAAATAATCAATGAACCAATAGAAATGCTCCAAATTTACTTGGGATTATAATTTTTTACAATTAACTTCCATTAAAATTTAAGTAGGTTTATTTCCTTCTCCTGTAAAGTTAATTTTTTGGGAAATAGTTGTTTATAATTGAACAGTAAATACATGAATCCTAAGATTTGGTCTCAGCCTACAGTAATGTCCCCAAGGACAATAAATCACATTGTCGAAATTGTCCAAATGCTGTCTCTGTCTACACACCAAAATATCCTTTAATGAAAATATACATAGAAGGCCCAGTCATACTGCCGCCCACGCTAGAGTGGTTTAACTCACCATGGTCATTACTTGTGTGTGTGTGTGTGTTTGTGTGTGGAAATTGGAAAACTGGGTGGGGTCATTTTAGCCATGTATTCTACCATTGTGGCATTCTTTCATGTGGTTTTTTTTTTTTGTAAGGTTTTATACTTGTTTAATTATTTTTTTTCATACGGAATATGTGAGCACCCGCACATGTAAAAAACAATGATTTAGGTCCAACACTTAAATTCTAATCGCTGGTAAAGTACTGGGCACCCCTGTGTAAAAAACAGTGTTACACATGATGAGTGTTACACATTGAGAGAATAATCAAATATAAAATGTAGGCCTTCCAAAATTAAGGCACACGTTAATTATTACATGTTGTTCAAAACGACCCCTTACTTTGACTCAAGTTTGAAAACAATGAAACAATGTTATTTGAGGGGTGGGTGCCCAAATGTTTACACATGGCCTGCATGGAGAAAATGAAGAGTGTGGAGAGAAGCAGTGAAGATAGAGTGAATAAGAGAGAAATTTTAGGGAGTGAATGACACAGGACAGAGTGCAGATACAGACAGAGAAATAACAGAAGGTTCAGATCATGAAGTTTGTGGGGATAGTACAGATGAAGGGATCTGATTGGTCGGCCAGAGATATGAATTCGGGAACACATCCAATAAAAACTTGTGCTTCATCAGGGCAGATCTGGCCTCTCGACTCCAGCATAGCTGACATTCCAGCATCATAAGCAGCCTTTATATAGCAGAGGCTTGAGTGTTTACTGCTGCGTTTGAGTGTTATGCGCCAAAAAACTGGCTGTATGTACTATTGACATTTACTAGACGAGTTTTTTCATTTCTATGAATGATAAAGTGGCAAATGGATTTTTTTTGCCAGACACTCTCCCAAAATGTCTTACTACAGTTTTCAGATATTAACATTCATTTCATATTTAAGCTTGAGACGCATGTTTTGTTTCTTACAACATGACCTTTTGTGTACTCAAATTACCCCCTTTTCATAAAATAAGTCTGTCTCTGTTGAGCACATTAGAGAGAAAATTAAAGGGAAAAGACAGAGCTAACTACATGTACTTTCTTCTCTTTTTCTTCGATTCTTTCTGTCCTTTCTTCTTTTAACTCCTCTCTTTAGATGCATTCTCACACTTTTCCACAGTCCGGCTTTTATCACCTTGGTTTGCAGTAAATCTCCCATAGTAAAGATGGGCAATATGATTCACCTTTTAAAATTCTTCTTAGTTAGCCTTGAATTAAAAATAGAGTGTATCAAAAACATACGTGTGATAAAACAGTGGCAAACATTGTTTAAGTCAGACTGAATTGTTATTACAGTGAGTCAATTTGTTTGTTTATTTTTTTACTATTAAACTATTATGCTTCTAGATTTTGCACAGGATAATGTGTCTAACATTTATATTGTCTGCTTGCTACTGAATCCAAGATATAACTTGGATATATGTGTGGCTCAGTCAGTTACAGTGGCAAATCTCAATGATCTGATTGGTTGCTCTTTAGTTCATTAGTAATAATTACGTGTGTGTCAGTGGTGTGTCTATATACTGATGATTAAAACATCAGCTACTCCCAAATTAAAACACTTTCTCACCTCCCTGGCTATTACTGATTGTTTGTAGCACCAACACCAGACAATATTCTTATTATTTAAATCTATAAAAGAAATATATGAAAATTTACAGAAACTGTAGTAATGACTTTGAAATTCTTCTTTGAAATCAAGTCGGGAGATTTAGGAATCAAGGTGTAAAGGTCTGAAACAAGATCTCTTGCATGTGGTGTGATTTATAACACTGTGAATATTACACTGAAATATTCCAGAGTGACTAACAACATGATGGAACTTATTACAGTCTAATAGTAGCATAATAGCATTTCTAAATCGAGTATATTTTCATTTTACTGCATGCTTTGTTTTAAGTCCTGACTTGACCCCTCTCTCTTTCTCTTAGTGCTTGGCTGACGGCTTATGAAGACCCAGTGGTTGCTCGGATAAATCAGAGGATCGAGGATGTCACAGGCTTGGAGATGGACACAGCAGAGGAGCTGCAGGTGAGGGGCAGAGCTGATGCACACAGTTGGATATGGCATAATTTAAGGATAGGGGTGTTAAGAGTTTCTTGCTTAATGTAGGTATGAAAAATTGCTGAAAAGGTGCATTTGTTTCTTTTAAGGTCGCAAATTATGGCGTTGGAGGACAATATGAGCCTCATTTTGATTTTGGAAGGGTGAGTGCACATCTGCTTGTTTATGTATACGGAGAATCTCATGTTCGCTCATTTTGACCATTTATAAAAGATAACCTTTTAAAAATCTAAAAATAATAATATGAAACCCCCCCAGCTGTGTACAATGATAATAGTGAATAAAATGTTTAGTTTTCAGTAAAAACAAATGAGAATACATTACACTAAATTACTCTGTAGTTTATTATTAGAAATTATAAAGTGTTTATATAGTTCTTTGTGTGTCTGTGTGGGATATGTGTTTATTTATTTGTCTCTGTGTGTGATTGATTGCTCCTGTCTGTAGAAAGATGAGCCGGATGCTTTTAAAGAGTTGGGCACAGGAAACAGAATTGCCACCTGGCTCTTCTATGTGAGTTATTTCACACGTCTGTTCCCTATCTGTCCATCTTTATTCTTTTATTCCATCTCTCATCTCATGTGAAGTGTGTGATTATGGGCCAGCTTTTGGTTACATGGCATGGTCATTTTTCTCAGGGGACATTTTATCTTTATACTTTAACAGATTTGGCCTATGTATTTGAATATTACGTCTGAAGTGGTCTTTAAATTTATGCACAATGTAAATGTGAACTTCACCAGAAACGAAGCTGGTGTATACCAACTGAGATAATGGCGTTCTTGAGTAAAATACGTTTTTGTTTGTTATAAACCACATGATCTAAATTTAACTGAACAATATCTGCACTGCAGATGAGTGACGTAGCAGCAGGGGGCGCTACAGTGTTCACAGATGTTGGAGCGGCAGTGTGGCCCAAAAAGGTAAGAGTCAACTTTGGAAGACATCCATAAATCTGGACGTAGCTATAAGGCCAAGATAATGTAAGATTTCTTTCGGACATAATATTGTATGTGTGTGTTTGTGTTATTTTGCAGGGAACAGCAGTATTCTGGTACAATATGTTTGCTAGTGGAGAGGGTGACTACAGCACGAGACACGCGGCCTGTCCGGTACTCGTGGGCAACAAATGGGGTGAGCATGGTTTCTGACTGTATAGGACATACCTATGTTACCTATAACAATGAAAAGATCACAAATTAAAAACATACAAATGGACACCAGTAGTTCCACATTTTAAATCATGAATCTAACCCTACAATTTTATTACACTGCAAAACATGCAATTAAGCTGGACTGATTCTGTTTATCATAAAAGTGGTGCATATCACTCTTTAGCCTTAAATAGGACACAATGTAAACTAATTAATCAAATGTGATCTAATTAAACCTTTCTATCGAGAGGAACTTGGGTTTGCAACTGTTTTCTTTAATTCATAATGTTTCTCTGCCTCTCCTTTCAGTATCAAATAAATGGGTCCATGAGAGGGGTCAGGAGTTCAGACGACCTTGCGGCCTCAGCGAGAAGGAATGATGAACGGAAATCACTCCCTCGTCCTCTGTCCCTCTTCCTTCATCCCTTTTCCTTCAAAGCCCCTTTGGGTGCCGCTTAGCTGGACACTTGCCGTTGACCATCTCCCCCACATTCTGTGTCTCTGCTGGACGTGAAGTCTGGGCTCTCTCACTGTTCTGAGACTGATCATGGATATGTGGCAATCCAGTCAACTGACTTAAAAGTGATAGTTTAAAAAAAAATTCAAATGGATAAAAGTGTGTAGCAGCTATGCTAAGGCCTGGATTTTGTCTGTACTTTTGTCTTTTTTTAATAGATAAATTTATGTCAGACATAATCAATTGAAACTGAGATTACTTAAGCGGTTTAAGCCTCCAATGTGCTTTTATTATTTTTGTTTTTTGGTAGATATAAACCTCGATTATTTGTATCTACATTAACCTAGGAATTCTTGTACAAATGAGAGAAATACACTCCCTTCACCAAATCTCTGCTGGCTGTTAATGGAAATAATATACATTTGATTTTTAGCTGAAGAATCGCTTTAAGTAATTTCAGGTGATTTCAGATCCACTGTGGGCTTTACAACAAGGAAGTTGCCATCAGTCGGTCCTAAGCACAATGTTCAGTGTTGAGCAACACATACAAACACATGTCTACATGCCAAAAAATGCCTGAACCTTTTAGTTTAAATCTATTCAAGTATAATATAACCACTGAAACACCCCGACACTCCATATTAAGCATAATGGAGGAGAGAAAGAGAGAGAAACATGAGCAAGAGGCATGAGAGAAGAGAATAAAGTCTTTACTGTTACCATTCGTCTGACCAAAGGAATCATTCTGCATAAAGTAACTCTCACCCAAGGAATATTGTTATGAGCTTTGGAACAAATGCAACACATTTTTTTATTTATCAACCGAGGTCAAAAAAACGTTTTTGTGCTTTTGTGTGTATGGAATTATGTTTTTGAGTGTGTGATGTTTTCTACGGAAATAAAAATAATGTGCCATTCAGTCTTTATCTTTTTCCTAGTCCTTATTCTGACGTTTTTTATTATTATTATTTTTTAAAGGTTCACATTCTATGGAGGCAGAGAAAGCCTAAATTATAATGTGAGGAGAACCATTCTTCGCGTTTGTGATATTTCGGACAGTTAGTGCAGAACTATTGAATAATTAGTGAAATTCATATTTAATAAGGGGTTGAAAAAACCTCTAATGATCAACACTAGGAAGAGAGAGACAGAGAGGAGAGAGACAGCAGGTGAGAGATACAAAGAGAGAGACAAAAATAGAAGGAGGGGAAGAGAAAGGCAGGAAGAGAGAAGAAGACAGGGACAAAAATGGAGAGTGATAGAGGGAGGCAGACAAAGTGACAGACCGGCAAAGAATTGTGATGAGGAAAAGAGGGTGAGACAAATTTAGTGTGAAAAACAGGCAGAAAACTGGGTGAAAGGCAGACAGCTGGAGAAAGAAAGAGGGGTAAAACCTGCAGAAAAAGTGAAAGACAGGCATAGAGTGGTAGTGACACAGGAAGACAGTGAGAGACAAGCAGGGAGAGGGGGAGAGACAGGCAGAGAGGTTGTAAGAAACAAGCAGGTAGAGAAAGGGGGAGAGGTAGAAAGATAGTGAGACCAGCAGAAAGGGGGGGGGCTGTTGGACGGAGAGACAGAGTGAGGGTGAGAAACAGGCAGGGAAAGGGAAAGAGAAAGAGAAGAGAGTTAAAGAGAGAAAGGGTGAGAGACAGGTATAAAGAAAGAGGGAGAGACTGGCAGAGAGGGAGACATGCAAGGCGGAGAGACAGAGAGGGGCGGTGTTTGCCTGGGTTCATCACGTGACCCACAGGTACAAATTGACAGCGCGCGTTTACCTCGCTGCGGTAGCGGTGGAGAGTTAGAGAAAGAAAAAAGAAAGAAAAAGAAAGAAAAAGAGAAAGAAAGAAAATAAAGACAGACAGGAGGACTGAGAGTAGTATTCCCGGGTGAAAGTGTAGGTCCTGCAGTCCGCAGTGCTCTGAGAGCGGAGTTAAAGTTGTACATTGGAGCCGTACAGTTCAGTGAGAGTGAGCGGTGATGAGCGAGCTGGAAAAGATGGCGGTGTACGGTAACGGTTATGAGGAGGATGAGTATATGATGCAGGAGGATGAGTGGGACAGAGACCTGCTGCTGGACCCGGCGTGGGAAAAACAACAACGCAAGGTAACAACTGCACCAAGCCATGAATATTATTCTACACACGGAGACACTGGAGTCTTAAACTTAGCCGCTGCGCAGAGTGGCCCTGATAATTTCCTCCAAATAGCTATATAATATAACTAAATATAAATCCCCTTACATTCCTATTCTTTCCTGTGTGTTTGTTTCATGTACTCAAATTCTACAAAATCTCTACGCCTTCAAACTTCTCCACATTCTCCAATATATTTAACTTCAACTCCAACAATGTCGATTCTCTGCTTCTCTCACTCTTCTAGGTTCTCCAACATTTTAAAAAGTTTATATTCTTCCTTTAAAATTTTGATTCTCCAACTTTCACATTCAAACTTGTCCCATTCATTAAGTTTTTCCAACACCTTTAACTTGTGTATCTCCATTAATTTCTTATATAATCTGGTCTCTTCTGTCTTTTTTCTGCACTTTAAAACTCTTGGTGTGTTTTAAAACACAAACTACTCCATCCTCTATAACTTAAACTCTCCAACTAATGCGTCTTCAGGATCTTCTCTCACCTGCCCTTGTCACTTTGCCACTACATAAAGGCTGCACACAGCACTTTAATAAAAAACATGCACGATGGAAAGTTTACAGGTATGACTGTTTGAGTGAGTGTAGGTGTGTGTGTGTATGTGATAGCATTTTTAATTTTTTCTTTTTTTTTTTTTGTACTGCTGTGAAATTTTGTCAATCTATGTGGACTGTGAGCTACTGTAGGCTAAACCAAATTCCTTGTATGTGTGTGAATATATATATATATATATATATATATATATATATATAATATTTTATGTTCGGAACGTAAACAGAGTAACAAAACACACTTTTTCATTTGGTTAACTCAGTTACAGAATACTACTGAGATTTTGGTAACATGAATTTAGCCTGAGGAGAAATATCAGAACTTTTATTCTCAGTTAGTTAACATAGGAGTGTCTGGATTTGAGGCTAAAGGCTAACAATAGCCTGATGGCTCTGTGAGACTGATACGTCTGGAATGCGGGACTGTCAACAGATGCTGCTAACGCATGACGACAGTCTTGGGATTAGAATGGATGCTGCAGCTAATTTTAACTGCACAGACCAAAAGCATATTGGTGGGTTAATCCTACGTCCTTGGTGAGGAATTCTTTTGTTTGCTGAAAAAGAAAGAAGCTAAAAGTGTCATGAAATTGCAGTTGTGAATTGCAGAGTAAACCCTCAATAGCCTCAAGCTGGAGTATGTTGGAAATTTACTTTTGAAATTACAAAATTACAATAAATAGGCATTGCTATTTTTAACATCAAATTGATATCTATGATTATATAATATTGTAATGTCTGTGTGTTCTCTTTCACAGACATATGAATAATAA
Source organism: Hoplias malabaricus (assembly GCF_029633855.1). Lineage (NCBI taxonomy): Eukaryota > Metazoa > Chordata > Actinopteri > Characiformes > Erythrinidae > Hoplias > Hoplias malabaricus. The sequence continues at coordinate 68,031,820 of NC_089800.1, forward strand.
TACAAGGTTATATATATATATTTGTATTGCTAAGCGATAATTCAAATGTAATTGAAAAAAAAAATGCACAATTGTAATGAAAAATCACATTTTATAAAATTCAGAAGATGTTTCCTCACTATTTGTTTTTGTGCTGGAAAACAGTCTAATGTCAGTAAACAAGTGAAAAACAAAGTTGCTTGATCAGAAAGGCTAGGCTTACTCTCTCTTTCTCAGCTCTCAGTATGAAAAAAGACATAAAAAAAGACATCCCAACATTAAAAATCATGACAAGAGATGAAGATATTGCTTTATTTTTGCACTAGAGTTGGGTAATATTGACTTATGTTTGCTTTTTCAGATTGTTTAATTGTAAAAATCTTGAGTTACAAAAGTTTCAGTACTAATCCAAACAGTGAATAAAAACTTAGACAAGTCAAACTTGAGTCATATACAAACAACAAACATTTTTCTCCTCAAACACACTGTTCCACCTTAAAAGACAAGGAGCTGCTGAACGTAATCAGACCAAAGAGAAATGCAGTTCCTTTTAACGTTACCTTTGACAAGTATTAAATTGGGAAAAATGATATTCACTATAACAGATTTAGACCAATCAGAGACAGCAAAACCCTGTACTATCTACATAACAACATTCACAATTAAATGCCATTCTGCCACTCTACATACATATATCCTTTTTGTATAAAAGAAGCCAGGAACTTAATTTATAGAAAGTAAAGGCTATTTAATTAGTGCTGTGGTATTCACTGTATTATTAAAAAAAATCCTTCATCCTTGCTTGTATGGAAAAGCATAGTTTTATTTTTCAGGAATGCTCATGCCAAAAGCACTCTCCTATTTGCACACTGACCTTGAATAATGTAATTTTTCTTGCAGAAATCCAAATCATATTTTTAATAAGCTAAATTTGTATCATACTAATATGACCACGAGTTTTAGGGCCACGGCATTGAAAAAAAAAAACAAATAAAAAGTTTCTGAGAATAAAGTCTGAGAAAAATCTCGGAATAACTGAGTAAAACAAGTCTGTATAATTCTGAGAATGTAGTCAGAATATTTAGAGAAACACTGTGTGGGTTATTATTTATTATAATATGAAGACAGACAGACTCACAGTCTGTGAGCTGTGAGTGAGTTGTGAAAGAAGGAGTAAGAGAAGTGAACAGATTTATTTATTAAATGCATCCACACAGCATGAGGACTAACCCCCGTCAGTGCAGTCCGAGCCATAATGCGATGGAGCCTCGTGGACACGCCAGAGTTCCACTCGCTCTGGATCCATCATTTTCGTGATCATTAATTGTATCCTGTGAAGCTACATGTCATCTTCTGAATAAACTGGTACTTGCATGATTCAGGGTTTAAAAACTAATCACAATCTAGTCCTGATGTGGAAGAGAAATGCTTATTCCTGAAATCTACACCATAGTGTGACTTAAGCAACACACTGCATTCCGCAATTACACGGTGTGTCTGCCCCATTATACGTGCAGCGAATTATTCCAAGATTATTCTCAGAATTATTCAGAGATTATACTGAGTTTTTTCTCAGAATTATTTCAAGATTTTTCTCAGAATTCTGACTTTATTCTCTGGTTCTTATTTTTGTTTTTCAATGCCATGGCACTAAAACTCCATTGTATACTACACACGTCTCATAATTACACAATTCCAGCCAGAAAACTCAAGCCTGTCTGAGAAATGTATAGAAGTGGCTTCATTCTGATTATCTGTTTTGATATTAATCACTCCGCACCCCATTTCTTGCCTGAAAACACAAATTTAGGCTCTCCATAAAACTTTTTGGCTTTTGCCAGATTACGGTGACCAATCAGTCAGGAGCCATATTTTAAAAGGCTTCTTTAGATGTACAGTGGTAATAACCATTAGCAGAAATAATTTCATATACATTTAATTATCGCATAGACAAGCTGTTCCATAGTTAGGAAGTGACATGTTGCTAATTTATTATCATTTAACTTCTAAGTACCTGGGCTGGTCTAATTGTTTTAGGTCCAAAAACGACTTTATATTTAAAGGTCTAAAGGTTTAGAAGTGTTTATAAATATCAGTATTTCAGACGGCTTGAAAGGACTCATTTGAGTAGGGTGCAACTCAATTGAGGGAGGACTATTCTTGGCATTCGGATCTGACTCCTTACTCATGCTAACATGCCTGCTAAGAATTTAAGATTAGTTAAGAGCAGACCATCACCACCAGCAGTGGGGCATTCCGATCACGATTCAGCCAGAACCCTTTCATATCATACAAAAAATTCACTTAGGTCTAAGCTTATTGAGTATCTAGGACTAAATTATGTTCGTACAGTGGCAAGTTCATTTGAGATATTTTGTGGTGGTATGTGGCAGAAGTGTGAAGATTTTGTTTACGTCAGGCTAACAGGTAGAGTACAATGTTCAATTTAATTTTAAAGTATGAAGTCAACTTCTGCACATTTGGGTCTGTGTACCTTTCGTTAATTGGTTTTCCATTTCTAATCCTGCAATAGAAAAACAGAGAATGACCCATTTCCCTATTAAATTCCAATTTCAAAATAAATCCCATTGATTTAAGGAAAACAAGAGTTGTTCTACAACATAATGAAACTAAATACAACAAAATACGAAAAATGAATATGAACAAATATAAATTAAAAAAAGGTTTTTTTCATTCCTGCTTGTGACTAGATATAGAATGGGCTGCAGATTTAACCAGAACTGGATGTTTTTAATACTAATAGTGCCATATATTTTGAAACGGAGGAACTAATCAGCTGGTAGATTAAAGATGAGCATACTTGACCCATATCGTGATTTGATTAAAAAATACTGGGCAAGAATTGGGCAAGATATGCTGAGATTTCTATGCACATTGGGGACATGGGTGTCCGGAGAGGGTGTTCTAAATCTAACATAGCTCTAAGTATAGCATAACATAAATCTAAGTAACTTTTGCGAAACCACAGCAGAACGGTGGCGTTTATTTGACACACATTTTATCTTCCTGTTAGGTATATAATAGGTAACTAAGAATTGAAGTTATGTAATAACATAATGCCCAAACTCCTCCTCTCAGCTCTATATTTACCCCGCAAATTCACGTCATTTCCTTGTCGAACAAACTTGCTTCATTTAGTTCAGACGGATCTCGACTCGACTGCTTCACTACGTCAGCTCGCCCCTCCGTGCTGGGTCATTCCTGCTGATCCCCATATTCAGAGCCGTTTTCGGCCATTATCCAACCCACTGAGCCTCCTGTTTTAAAACTTGCTCCCACCTTCACCCCGTCTCCACCCTTTTCTCATATTCCTTTATCCACTGGGGGTCCGGCTTCATACACATTCATAAGCCACCCTGAACTCCTCCCCAAAGACTTCTGATTTCACCTCCCTGTTTCAGCCTCTACAGGCGTGGTCCGTACTTGCAAAATATCAAAGTATAGTGAACTAGGACCCCTCCTTTTTTTCATCTATACCACCTTTTTGGGCCCAGTTATTTGTTCTCATGGTTTCTCCTACTATTGCTTTGCAGATGATGCTCAGCTCTACCTGTCATTCCCGCCGGATGACTCTTCGATCTCAGCACGGATATCTCATTGCCTCTCAGATATATCCAAATGGATGACCATCTTCAACTTAATCTTTCTAAGACTGAACTACTGGTGGTTCCCGCAAAACAGTCGGTTCAACATAACTTCACCTTAACAATCGACTCGCTCACACTTTTTCTGGCGAGGGTTGCTAGGAAACTGGGAGTTATGTTCGTTGACCAGCTATCATTTACACATCAAGTGGCCTCTGTTGCCCGCTCCTGTCGCTTTTGCGCTTTACATCAGACAAATTAGACCGTTTCTAACGCAACATGCCACTCAACTCCTGGTGCAGGCTGTGGTCATCTCGCGTCTTGACTACTGCAATGCAGTGCTAACGGGCCTTCCAGCCTGTGCTATAAAACCATTAAAGATGATCCAGAATGCATCAGCACTTTTGGTCTTCAACAATCCAAAAAGGGCACATGTCACCCCACTGCTCATTGAGCTCCACTGGCTTCCGGTTGCTGCTCTCATCAAATATAAAGCCTGCACAATCGCTTACAAGGTGATGACAGAGCAGGCACCCTACTACCTGCATTTGCTCCTAAAGGCCTATATCCCACCTCGGCCACTGCGCTCTTTCACTGAACATCGCCTTGCTTTACCCAACATCCACACTAAGCAATCCAGACTGTTCTCTTCCATAGTTCCCAGATGGTGGAACAAGCTGCCTACCTCCACCAGAGTCCCTTGCCATTTTTAAGAAACTCCTAAAAACTGAGCTCTTTAGAGAACAAATTCTCAGTTGAGACGTGATTTCTTTAAATTTTGCTTGTGTGGGTTTGGAAATTTCAAATTGCAGAAGTTTAGATAAACAAATAATTTGCTTAATTTATAATTATATTATAATCGAAGATCCAGTGCAGTCCATACCTTCTTCACACACCAACTGTGAAATAAGTCATTATGAACATTTTTATAGTATTTTATGATAACTGTTTTTACATAGAACATTTTGTACATGGCATGCTGTTAGGCTTAAGCTATTTTTGCCAGCTCTTCTGTCCTTATCTCAGTATATCCCTCTAGTTGCCTGTCAACTAACAGCAGCCAAACTACCCCCACATCTCTAAACCAGCACACTCTCCAGGCATGAAAGAAATTCTTTCCCATCAGATCAGCCACAGCTAACTTTTACATATCCCTCCAACCCCCACCACCTGAAGCTTTCATTCCCCGGTTTTCTTATCAAGCAGATCCAGTGGAGTGGGCTAAATTTACCCCCTTACCTCCAAAGGAATGCACTCGGGATTGGAGCATGGTGATTTGATTCATCCAGCAATGACTTCACTGGGTCCAGAACTGCTTCAGTGGTTTTAAGAACAGGCTCCAATATGTCCACATGTCTAACACCACTCAGAACATCATTCCATTTTCTTGCAGTTTTGCAATGAGAAATGTTAACGCTAGTAGTAATGTACTAGCCAAGAGATTTTCATTATTTTTCAGGTTTTCCTTGATTATAAAGATTTTTTTTCCACAACAGCCCTGCAAAAAACAACAACAAAACATCTATTTATTATAATACAGTTAATCTACATATTCAATTTTTAAAAACCTTTAAAATTATATAATGTAAGCCTAAATAAAGTAAATAATTGCTGGCTAACAGACAATGTAAACTTGCATGTTCCTAGATTTTGTCAACAATATCTTAGTCATCAGTCAAAAGAGACTACTAGTGATTGACAGCCAGTGCGATCTCCTCTTACCTTTATGTTTTTATTAGAGTATGACCAGGACTAGGATTTGCTGTGGAGAAATGACATCAGCGGCTGGATGGTTTGAGAGGTTTCCATACCCTCATACATTTCAAACAGCTAACACTATCTGTCAACTACAAAAGAAAGGCATTAACATGTCCCCTCTGCTAAATAATTATACATAGAAGAGCATAAAGCCCAACAACTCTGGACTGTAGAACAGTCTCACTGTGTTCTCTTGAGGAATCGAGCACCATAAAATACATTTGGAATAAGTTCAAGTGGCATTTTTGATGCAAAGCCAATCAAACAACGTCATTCTGTGATCTCACTAATGTTTCCATAACTGTGGGTTTTTAAATGACCTTTTCTCCCACTTCCCAGACGTTTACTGCTTGGTGTAACTCCCATCTGCGAAAAGCTGGCACTCAGATTGAGAACATCGAGGATGACTTCAGAAATGGCCTCAAACTCATGCTATTGCTCGAGGTTATCTCAGGTACAGAAACACACAAACCTTAGACCTGACATGTTCTGAATGATGACTAACCATGTGTTTTACATCATCGGGATTTGTGGAAAATACAGCCCATTCACCCTGCAACAGTTTTTCCCTTTCAGTTTCAACAGTTATTTCTGGATAGGGCTCAAGTGTTTAGGTGTTTTCACTGAAATTTGTGGTTGCCATATTTTTTTCTGAATTATTATTTTCTTTCTGATTTTTTTTCCTCTCAAACAGGAGAGAGGTTACCTAAGCCAGACAGAGGTAAAATGCGATTCCACAAAATAGCCAACGTCAACAAAGCTCTTGACTTTATCACCAGCAAAGGAGTTAAGTTAGTTTCCATTGGAGCTGAAGGTATGAGTTCAGATTATCACTGGTTTTTTGTAAAAAAAAAGAAAAAAAGAAATATATATGTCAAAGAAGAACAGATTATTTATTTATTTATTATTATAATATTATTTTGAGTGTTGGAATCATTCAGGTATTTTATTTGCCTTTGTCTTATCTGTAGAAATTGTGGATGGGAATGTTAAGATGACTCTTGGAATGATCTGGACTATCATCCTCCGATTTGCAATTCAAGACATCTCTGTGGAAGGTACAAAACTAATAATATGTAAACCAGTGATAATTATCCTATATGATGATCTATTATTCTACAGACCGAGAGCGGTAGTGTGAGGCATATTGCTTAATTTTGCTTACGTTTCTATGACATATCACGCATCATTAAACATTTTACATTTACAATTTTTTTTGTTGTTTTAAACAGAAAGTGTTAAGAAATATATGTCCATGCACCATTTTGTATTTTATGTTTATAATTTTTCATTAATTAACTAATAAAAGCCTTATTCCATAAATTTTATTGAAATACTGCAATAAATGTTAGTTTGTTAAGTATTGTCTCTTACATAAATTTAGCAGAATTACAGTAAAGAATTTTGCTCTCCTGTGGGGGAAAAAATAAAAAACTAGATTAACTTAAAGCTGTCTTGAAGTGTGACCTGACTCACAGAGTTTGGTGGTGCCAGAGGTAAGAATGTAATCTTCATATGTAATGTTGTTCAACTTGTGAAACCACATCAGTGCACTTCATTAGCGAGGTGATTTTAGGCGGATGTATTTTACACTAATGAAAATGCATATGCTACATTGTTGTCTGTCTAATGTTGTTCAGCCATTTAATGAATGTGTGTGCGAGGCTTGTTGGGGTGAGAGGATTTATAAGGAATTATCTTGGAAAAGAGAGCATTTCTTTGGCTCTTTAACTTGGAATTAATAAAAAAGATTTTCTAAACTGATTCTTGGATTAGTGTTCATCTGTATTTGTAATTGTAATTGTATCTGTATCTGTAATTGTATATGTGAGCCTGCATATAGCAAATAGGAAAATCTTTTCTTTAACCTCTGTAATGTTTGGTACCTGGTCACAGTGGTAGACAGATATAGAAATATGTATTAACCTTTATGGCCACAAAGCCAGTCAATCTGAAGTAAATATTAGTGATCAGAATATTCGTAAAGGGAATTAATAGGAAACAAAGATGAGTTACAAGACCAAAGGCCATTGAGGTGTTTTGTATCTAATATCTAGAGGAAAAATGCAATTTGTATGATTTTATGAACTTATATGATTTTAGAAACCTCGGCTAAAGAAGGCCTTCTGTTGTGGTGCCAGAGAAAGACCGCCCCATACAGGAACGTCAATGTACAAAACTTCCATGTCAGGTGAGGCTAATTTAGCAAATGTTTTCACCTGTAATATATCTTGATAATTTTAAAGCTGTAGCTAATATATTACTCCTGCATAAAAAAATAGATTAGAAGATATCTCTACCATTTTGGTACTTTATTACTTCATTTGAATTTGACCATGAACTTAATGTTCCTTGTGTGGTGAAGCTGGAAGGATGGCCTAGCGTTCTGCGCCCTCATACACAGACACAGGCCTGACCTCATCGACTACGCCAAGCTCAACAAGGTCTCTCGTGTGACTCCCATTTTATTAACATCACTGAAAAATTTCATAATTTGTAGTATTGCATCATCACCTCACAACCTTTGTAGTAAGAGGTTAACGTGGCTTGTTGTGTCATACATTCTTCCTGTTTTAAGTTTATATACACTAACCACTGATGCTCATTCACCTATCACTTCTACCTAGCCTATGTAACAGTACGTTATGCTGAATTTAATGAACTCTAATCTGTATGTTTGTGCTCACCCTTTGTTTTCTTTGCAAGCATTTGCTGGTGTTAGTCATTTGTGTTCTGAAGACAGCTGTGAGGATGGGCAATCCTGTTGCACTTTTAGCAGGGTTTACAAAATTTTAGAAGACACCACCTACATATGTATGTGTGTATGTGTATATAGATATAGATTATTTGGGGTTACATGATGGCAAGTTCCATGGCAATTTTAAATGCACTGGATTGCCCAACAGGTTTTATGTAAAAAGTGGGGCATATGCACTCTCATATTGGGAATGACTATTAATCCCTAATATTTTAAGGTCATTATTAACATTGACTGATCTATAGCAATGGCTATACATACTCAGTTAGTGTAGTACAGTTACAGTTAGTTAATGTAATATATTTCCTAGTAGCAGAGCTACATCAGCCATAAAATTAAAGCCATATTGGTGGACTTTGTAGTTTGACAATTAGACTGTAGTCCATTTTTTTCTCTGCGTACTCTGCCCCCTTTCATATGATATAGATGTACTGCTGAACTTTTTAAACACTGTTCCAACTTACTGTCCAATCTACTAGACCCACTTTATTGGTCCACTTTGAAGATGTAAACTCAGAGATCTCATCTTTTGTTGCACAGTTGTGCTAATCACCCTCTATTCTTTGATCAGTGGTCACAGGACACTGCCCACAGGACGCAGTTGGCTGGATATTTTTGGTTGTTTGGCTGCTGGCATAGTCTATTCTTAGCCCAACAATTACACTGAGGGGTCTCACTGAGGCGTTTAAATACTCCAGCAGCACTGCTGTGTCTGATCGTCACTTATCAGCACAGCACACAGTAAAGAACTGGCCACCACCACGTCTGTGTCACTGCATTGCTGAGAATGTTCCACCAACCAGATAATGCCTGCTCTGTGGTGATCCTGTGGGGGTCCTGACCACTGAAGAACAGAGTGTGAATTGTGGTGAATTCAGACTGGATGTAAGTGAAAGTGTGGACATTGGTTAGGGATTTAATTAGACTGTTTAAAGTTTATTTAGAATGACCGGGTCAGTCGGTTTATAGGAGTGGACGGAATGGCATGGCGTGCCATGTACACACACAAACACACACACACACAGATCCCTTATCCCTAGGCAGCTGTTGTTCTTGGCTCCAGGTAAAGCTGGAATAGGGTAATCCTGCATTCTTTAGTTCTGGCTTGGTGCTCTTGGGATCAGGAAGCCCCTGGGCACTCTGGATCTGCTACAGCTGACCACTTCCCGCTTTGCTATTTACTGTCACACAGAGAACAATACATACTGACCCCAGTGCCCTCTCACTCATCAACATGGACACAGGTGCAGTCACTCAATATAGGAACAAGGCCTAGCTAGTAAGTGGAACAACTAAATAAAAAACATCAAGGAAAATCAAAAAACAATATATTTTGTATTTGTATTTGATTTTTTTTTACCCTGCAGGATGATGCTCTTGGTAATCTGAATCTGGCATTTGACATTGCTGAAAAGCATCTCGACATCCCGAAAATGCTGGATGCAGAAGGTGAGATTTGACTACATCTAAAATCAAATATCACCATTGTACATTTAATTAATGTTTCTTATTTGCTACAGGTAAAAGCAAGGACAAGGTGATCGTATCCCCACGTTCTTAGTTTTTTCATATTTATATATTTTCAATCCATCTATCCATTGTCCACCACTTATCCAGGTCTGGGTCACGGGGTAAGCATTCCGAGTAAAGAAACCGAGACCTCCCTCTCCTTAGCCACTTCTTTCTTCTGGAGGGAATTCCCAGTCCAGTTGAGACATATAATCTCTCTAGCGTGTTCTGGGTCTTCCCCGGGGCCTCCTCCCCATTGGACATTCCCAAAACACCTCACCAAGAAGTGGTGCAGGCATCCGAACCAGATGCCCGAACCACCTCAACTGGTTCCTATGGACGTGGAGGAGCAGCGGCTCCACTCCAAGACTCTCCTGGATGTCCGCACTCCTAACTCTATCTCTAAGGGAGAGTCCAGACACTGTGGAGGAAATATCTTAGCCCCTTGTTCTCGGAATCTCATTCTTTAGGTCACTACCCAAAGCCCATGACCATAGCTAAGGTTGGGATGTAGATTGAACTGTATATTGAGTTCACCACTTCACCACAACGGACCAGAGTCCGCATTACTGCAGACACCACACCAATCCGCCTGTCAATCTCCCGCTCCATCTTTCCCTTACTCGTGAACAAGATCCCGTGATACTTGAACTCCTCCACTTGAGGCAGGATCACAAATATTTACAAATATTTGAACAATCAAAACAAATCTTAAAGCAATTAATATATATGTATTTTTAATAGCCTTGCTCATTCCTAATAATGTAGGGTAAGATACTCACTCCTTTAAAGGAACACTAGGGAAGATTTGTTATCTGCTTCTGGGGCTCTCCCTAGTGTAATTAAATTTTACAGCAGTGAAGTTTATATATGTAGTGAAATTTAGGAGGGTACGTTAGATAACATTAGTGCAGTTTCTGCTGTGTTCAGCCCACAGTAGCAATGACAGAGGCTCTGTTCTCCCTATTACAGATGTGTGAAACCTCACAGTGATTTTGAAGCTGTAATTTTAAATTAAAAATATTATGTAGTATTTCTTTTATGAAATAATTTTACTTTGTTAAACATTGAACTGATCTCATGTCTCTTCTCTTTTTAAGACATTATAAACACTCCTAAACCTGATGAAAGAGCCATAATGACCTATGTGTCTTGCTTCTATCATGCTTTTGCTGGAGCAGAGCAGGTATAATACAGTGTGTGAACAGTGTGTACAAAGTGTGTGTATAGTATATACAGCCAAAACCTTCTTGTGCAGTGATATCTCTCTCTCTCATTCTCTCTCTCTCTCTCTCTCTCTCTCTCTCTCTCTCTCTCACCCACCAGGCTGAGACAGCTGCCAACAGGATCTCTAAAGTTTTGGGGGTAAATCAAGAGAATGAAAAACTAATGGAGGAGTATGAGAGACTAGCCAGTGAGGTACAATTTTTACTACTTCATTTTTATCTAGCCATTTTATGATTACATTCCCAATGCACATTTCATGATATGACTTCTATCCACATATCTTTCCATATCATTAGTTATGGCTTATCACTTAATATTAAATGTTTTTCTCGGTGTTGTTTAAATATTATTTCAAATAATGAGGAAAAACATATATACATTTATGTATTTTGACAGATCTCTGTTGAATGAGCTGAAACAGGAAGCTGAACAAAACTGCCAAACTTGTTTTTTCACCAAATCTTCCCTTGTTTTAAAAGGTTTTCCCCAAATTCAGTGCTGTTTTTACTCCAGACACTAAAAATAGTATTGATATATATAGCTAACCGTCCTGCAGGTCAGTGCTGCTACTGGTGAATGACTTGATTTAGTCTCCCTTCCCTAGTGAGGAAAAACTGCTTAATGATCCATCAGTAACTTAACAATCATGACATACTTCTTCTATATTCTTTTCTTCTCCAGCTGTTGGAGTGGATCCGGCGTACTACCCCATGGCTAGAGAACCGTGTGTCAGAGAAGACCATGGCACAGATGCAGCGTAAGCTGGAGGACTTTCGCGAGTACCGTCGTATGCACAAACCTCCAAAGGTGCAGGAGAAATGTCAGCTGGAGATTAACTTCAACACTTTGCAAACCAAACTCCGCATCAGCAACAGGCCTGCATTCATGCCCTCTGAAGGGAAGATGGTCTCGGTGAGACACACACACACACACACACACACACAAACACACAAAGTGTGTAAGCAAACTACAGTTGCAGTATACAAAAGTGTACAGGGGATGAAGTGTGTTTGTGTGTGTGTTTGTGTAGGATATAGCTAGTGCATGGCAGGGTCTGGAGCAGGCTGAGAAGGGTTTTGAGGAGTGGCTTCTGACAGAGATCCGCAGGCTTCAGAGACTTGACCATCTTGCTGAAAAATTCCGCCAAAAAGCCACCAGCCATGACACTTGGGCCTCAGGTGTGTAAAACACTTCCTCCTGGTGTTCTTGTTTGTATGTGCATAGGTGTTCATACAATTTTTGGGGACGATGCTTCAGTGGTCATGCATTCCCATGTGTATGTGGTAATAGGTAAAGAGGAGATTTTGATCCGAAAAGACTATGAATCAGCCTCACTGATGGAGGTCCGAGCATTGCTGCGGAAACATGAAGCGTTTGAGAGTGACCTGTCAGCTCATCAGGACAGAGTAGAGCAAATTGCCGCCATCGCACAGGAACTTAAGTATGACATTTATTTCTATATTTCATCTGCTGACCAAGAGTTTCTTCAGAGTTTGTTGTTTTATTGAAAGCATCACAAAATACTAGGTCAAATAAAAGTCGTTTTCTGCTGTAAACTTGTGTTACAATGTATAGGATGTCTTTTACAAACTTTAAATAATTGTGTTAAGTCAAAATCAAAATCCATATACACAAAATTTAGCTTAGAGTTACCATGCTATTTAAAATTCTGTAGCGTGGCTGTTAATCATGTTATGCCACAAATATGTATTATATTGCCTTAATACAGACAGAATTAAAACATTTTAACTACTCCTGCACAAGGGATCTTGTGGCCTGTATGATCTTAGCGAATGCTGGTCAAAAAAGACCAAACAGCCATCTCATATTTCAAATCAGACGACTTAAGGTGGAAGGCAGACTCTGTTTACATTTGAAATGAAACGTTTTCTGCTTACAACACAGCAACTACTGACTCAATATTTTGCCAGGAAAAAAGTCCCAACACCTGTCCTGGACTGACATTGTTAGCCATAACAAAAAAAGACTTTGTGCATATGTATTGTAGATTTGTATCTAATTCTCTGCCCTTCTGCTTAACTTGCTTAATAATTTCATATTTCCCTCTCTAACACACACACACACACACACTGTGCTTACATGCATTCTCAGTGGTCTGTGTCACCAGTATTCTATTTTAACTAACATTATCTCCTGTAAGCCTGTGTATGTATGTGTATTTGGCAGTGGGGTTATAAATGGGTGAGCATGAGTGTGTCTGTGTATGTATGTGTGTGTTTTGGAGTGAGTGATAGACACATAAGTGAAAGATAAGCTGTAACCTTTCTGACTCTCCATTCCGTTGCTGCAGGGTTCAGCACTTGTCCTATCTCTCAGTCAGAGGCTAATCTCTCTCACTGCTCAAGCCAAATGAAAAGCTGAGATTGTGCAGGGCAACATAGAAAACAGAGGACCATCGTCAATGAGATATAAAAATATATACATTATGTAAAATGATAATCCACTGACCATACAGAAGCACTTTGTTGTTTTATAATTACAGACTGTAGTCCATCTGTTCCTCTGCATACTTTGTTTGCCTCCTTTCATTTTGTCCTACAGCGGTCAGGTCCTCCACAGAGCTGGTATGATTCGAGTAGTGGATTATTCTCAGCGCTGCAATGACACTGATGTGATGGTGGCCTGTTAATGTGTTTTGTGCTGGTGGATTAGACCCAGCAGTGCCACTGGAGTTTTAGTGTCACTTCTGGACTTAGGGTAGTCCACCAACCAAAAATATCCAGCCAGCAGCTTCCTGTGAACATCGTCCAGTGACCACTCATAATGGACTAGAGGACGGTTAACACAAAATATGCAGCAACAGATGAGCTACTCTCTCTGACTTTACATCTAAAAGGTGGACCTATGAGGTTGGTGTCTAACAGAGTGGAGAGTGAGTGAACACTGTTTAAACACCCCAGCTGCACTAATGTGCCTGATCCACTTGTACCAGCACAACACACAATAACACCACCACTATGTCAGTGTCACTGCAGTACTGAGAATGATCCACCACTCAAGTTATACCTGCTCTGTGGGAGCCTTGACCATTAAAGAACAAGGTGAAATGGGACAAACAAAGTATGTGGAGCAACAGATCTTTAGAGCAGTTCTCAGTGGAGCTTGATGCTGAAGTATTGTATGACTGAGACAGACTGAAAAGTAATAGCCATGTCATCCAACCATACTCTCAGAATTCATTAATTCATTCATTATCTGTAACCGCTTATTCAATTCAGGGTTGCGGTGGGTCCAGAGCCTACCTGGAATCATTGAGTGCAAGGCGGGAATACACCCTGGAGGGGGCGCCAGTCCTTCACAGGGCAGCACACACACACATTCATTCACACCTACTTTTTTTCACACTTTTGAGTTGCCAATCCACCTACCAACGTGTGTTTTTGGACTGTGGGAGGAAACCGGAGCACCCGGAGGAAACCCATGTGGACACGGGGAGAACACACCAACTCCTCACAGACAGTCACCCGGAGCGGGAATCGAACCCACAACCTCCAGGTCCCTGGACCTGTGTGACTCCGACACACCTGCTGCGCCACCGTGCCGCCCTAAAACTCTCAGCAGTATCACATGACTTCTGTAGACACACCCACAATTTGACTAGGCACACCAGGCCAGAGAGTGACCTCTACTCACAAAATTGTAATTAGATTTTTCTTAATGCTTTAAATATAATGAGAAGATTAAATTATTCCAAATTATGTTTTCAAAGCATTTCACTCATCTCTTGGCTAGTGTATTGGTCAAACAAGTATCCAAATTAAGTAAATGTATAGACTTAATTTATAATTTGATTAAAAGTCTAGTGAGTTTCTTATCTGTTGTCTTTCCTGTGCTCTGTCTTATCTGTTTTGCACTCAGTGTCACCTAAATTTTTTAATGCGGGTGACACATTCATGCAGTAGGACAAATGGAACAAAAGAAAAAATGGAGCACCTGCAAATGAGGTCATTATGTCCAACACCTACTATTGTCTACAGCAGTATTTAGGCATCTAGCTATTTTGCCTTGAGCAGGAGGTCTATTCTCTTTATTGACGGAGCACCAAACCTTATCTACAGGATGTGTTGAATTTGATGTCAAATGTGGCTTAATGTCTCGACAGACATGTTTCAACATCTACTGTAAAGCTTTCACCTAAAAGTATAAGCTGAAGTGTATAAGAAAAGGACAAACTATGAGTTAATATAATTGTTTGTAGAAGAAAAGTTGAGTGAAAATTGTGGGTTTTATTTGGAATGTTTTATGTATGTGTTTGTTTGCCAGTGAGTTAGATTATCATGATGTGGCAGCAGTGAATCAGAGATGTCAGAGTATCTGTGATGTTTGGGATCAGCTCGGCACACTCACCCAGAAACGCAGAGAGACACTGGAGGTATGTTTGTGTGCGTGATATATATCAAACTAAAACCTTATTTTTTTTATTTCTTTTTTTGCCTGAGGTCTGATTAACAGACTGAAACACTACTTTTAAATTCAACACGAATGTGTCGGGTGAATCTGTTGTGTTATCCTCACCCACTAAAATGGAAGTTTGTGTGTGTGTTGCTAGAGGACAGAAAAGTTACTGGAGACAGTGGAACAGCTTTTCCTGGAATATGCCAAGAGATCAGCTCCCTTCAACAGCTGGCTGGAGGGAGCCATGGAGGACCTGCAGGACATGTTCATAGTACACACCATTGAGGAGGTCCAGGTATGCATGCACACAGTCACACACACACACACACACACACATATAAGCACATAGTCAAAATGATAAATTATGCAATAATTGTTGTAATTTGAATTATATAATATTAAATGTAATATATTTGTGTAATATAAATACAGTAATATTAACTGAAGAAAGAAGAAAACACATTTATTTATTTTCTATGCCAGAAATATGTGTAATTGTATTTGCCAGGGTTCTCTTCATACCTAAGGACAAATCTGAGCTAAGATAAAATTGGCTATTGTCAGAATCCTTGTGAACACTGTGAGTTTTAAGAAGAAATTTGTTTTTGGGAACAGTAGATAAATGTGGCCCTTTTTTATTCCCCAAAACGTATGAGGAATTTTTAAATGTTACTTATATTACAAGTGATTATAAGTTTGTTTCTCTTCTCTTCTTTGTCTCACTCTGTGAATAGAGTCTGATGGCAGCTCATGAGCAGTTTAAGTCTACTCTGCCAGAGGCGGATGCAGAAAGGCAGGCCATTCTGGGCATCCAGCAGGAAGTGCAAAAAATCTTCCATAGTTATGGTATCCATGGCAACCTTACCAACCCCTACAGCACCATCAGCACGGAGGAGATTCTAAACAAGTGGGACAAGGTGGGATAAACACACTGTTATAATCACACAGTTCATGCTAGAAAAGTAGAGATTCTTCCGGGATGTAATATCATATAACAGCTTTGTCATAAGTCATGGTCTCTGACTCTGATTTATTACTGAATTATAAGTATTTTATCATATTTTAATACATATATAAAAAAAACTGTACAATATTTATCTGTACCAGAGACATTATAAATAGGGAGATTGGTCACTGGTTGAAATATAAATGGGACCTTTCATAACACTCAAAATGGCATGGATCCTTGGTATGGATAAAATTATGCCCTTCAACAAAAAGAGAAAATCAGTTTGCTGGTCATGCCTTGATGAGCTAAGGGGTTTGAAGTGCCAGTGGGTAAAGGCCCCCTCGATGTTGTGATCTGCAAAGAAAAAAATGATGTTTTGTGTGCATTGTTGAGCCAAAAGCTAAAGACTTTTCAAACTTTTGTCACATTTTATAAGAAATTTAAATGATGGCCTCCAGTTTTGCTCTTTGTCAATTCAAAGATAGAGCAGCCTTGTCTTGTGTCTGTTATTAACTGCCTGTAGGGGTTGCAAAATGGCCACCCAGTGAACAGTGCATATAATGTTTTTTTGTCGATATAAATTCAAACCATTAGACTTTATAAATTCAGTTGAAAGAGATAGATTGATAATACTATAATATAGTGTTTTCCTCATTACTATATTTATTTATTTAATATAGCTTTATTTCATTAGGTCATTTCTAAATATTGTTTTGATTATCTGTGTGTGTTAAGGTGAAGAAACTGGTCCCTCAGAGAGATAGCGCACTGCAGGAGGAGTTAGCTCGGCAGCATGGTAATGAGAGGCTGCGGCGACAATTTGCTGCTCAGGCAAATATCATTGGACCCTGGATCCAGACCAGAATGGAGGTGTGCAGGGAGTGGTGGGTGGGGTGGGTGTGGGATTTACCTCCTTTCTGAATATTTCAATATGAACCCTCTGAAATTGTTGCTGATGTGCTATACGTGTTGCATGTTGTGAAAAGCTTTCTGAGAGTATTTATAAAACAATAATATAATCCTGATAACAATTTATTATTAAATTAATTTAATATTATTTATTTGCTGAGAGTGAGGAGATTGTTTTGTTCTCCTTGTGTCCGCGTGGGTTACCTCCAGGTACTCTGGTTTCCTCCCACAGTCCAAAAACACACGTTGGTAGGATCGGCTACTCAAAAGTGTCCTTAGGTGTGAGTGTGAGTGTGTGTCACCCTGCGAAGGACTGGCGCCCCCTCCAGTGATTCCGTGTAGGCTCTGTGACCCTGAACTAGATAAGCGGTTACAGACAATGAATGAATGAATAATTGCTGAGAACAGATTTAAAAAGAAAATAACACAAAAAAAACCTACAAAATGCTGTTGCATTTCCTCTGGTTCATAAACAACTCAGACCTCCTTTAGTCATTTTAATGTTTTTGAAATACTACAGTTGGTGTGTATTTATTAATTTTAATGGGAGAAAAAACATGAAAATGCATGTAGATTAAGCTAGAGTAAAGTTTCTGTGGCCTGGAAATTCATACCGGTTATCCAGTGTTACTTACACACACACACACACACACACACACACACACACACACACACACACACAAGACCATATATACAGTGCGTGTGAGAGTGAGCTTGGTTCCTTGCACCCACCCAAACAGACCAGTTAGTGAACCGGTACAATACAACACTGAGAACACACAAGTCGAAGCTAAGATTCCCAAAACATGTTCTGAACATTCATTTATTAATTGTCTGCAATTGCTTATCCAATTCAGTGTTGTGGTGGGTCAGGAGCCTATCCAGAATCAGTGGGTGACAGGTGGGAACATGCTCTAAACATACGATAAGATAATATTGAGTCATCACTGGATACTGTGATGTTCTCCCCGTGTCCGCGTGGGTTTCCTCCGGGTGCTCCGGTTTCCTCCCACAGTCCAAAAACACACGTTGCAGGTGGATTGGCGACTCGAAAAGTGTCCGTAGGTGTGAGTGTGTGAGTGAATGTGTGTGTGTCTGTGTTGCCCTGTGAAGGACTGGCGCCCCCTCCAGGGTGTATTCCCGCCTTGCGCCAGATGATTCCAGGTAGGCTCTGGACCCCCGCGACCCTAAATTGGATAAGCGGTTACAGATAATGGATGGATGGATGGATGGATACTGTGACAGTGCAAGATCCTGCAAAGACAATTGGATATTCCTTATCACACAAGTCGATTCATGAGTGAGAAATAACCATCGGGCTGAAGAATTTCTGTAAAGTTCACCGAATCACATGGCCTTAAAGTGGCTTTAAATATGCCAATTCAGTTATTTGAAGAATGTTGACATATTGCATAATATGTATTTTCAAATGCATTTCCTGTTGGTGTGTTATTAAGTTTTCTGCCATTAAAGTTTTCTGATAGAAGCTGCCCTTTCCTGACAAATATGCTACAAAATACACCAGAACACAACAATCCTGTGATAACAGGCAGAAAAATTGTAAAATAGGTTTGAGATTAAAAAAAGTATAATGGACAATGACTGGTGTTTGTTTGATGTGACAGGAGATTGGGCGCTGCTCTCTGGAGATTGGTGGGACTTTAGAGGATCAGATGACCCAGCTGAAGCAGTATGAGCATGTGATTGTCAGTTACAAACCCAATATTGACAAGCTGGAGGGAGACCACCAGCTCATTCAGGAGTCTCTCATATTTGACAACAAACACACAAACTACACCATGGAGGTAGACACAGCTAGACACTTACACATTCATCACACATTCAAATTATATTATATTATAACTTGTTCCTCTCTCTTTCATCCCTACATCTTTCCAGCACATCCGTGTTGGTTGGGAGTTGCTCCTTACGACCATCGCTCGCACCATAAACGACATTGAGACTCAAATTCTTACCCGCGACGCTAAAGGCATCAGTCAGCAGCAAATGAATGAGTTCCGCTCCTCTTTCAACCACTTTGATCGGGTACTGGTCTCAGATCAGACTTTAGGCATTGCATATAACCTGAAATAACTGTTATCAGGCTAGCCTTATGTTTATGTAGATGTTTAATAATTCATTTCTTTTTTGTTTCCCCTGTTTGGCTGCATGTGTTGTTGTGTCTTTACCCATTTCTGGATTCCCTCCACCCTTTTGCCTTTTGACCTGGATGTTGCAGAAGAAGAACGGAGCAATGGACACTGATGATTTTAGAGCCTGTCTTATTTCTATGGGCTACGACCTGGTAAGGCGTTAACAATTTGTCTCAGCACAAAACCCTTCTATGTCTGTATAATTCAAGTCGGCCTTTATCTTATATGCATTAGTTAATGGAGTTCTTTGAGGTAGCCTTAACGGGAAATAATTTTGTGTGTGTCAGGGTGAGGTGGAGTTTGCCCGGATCATGCTGCTGGTTGACCCGAATGGATCAGGAGTTGTAACCTTCCAGTCTTTCATTGACTTCATGACTAGAGAAACTGCAGACACAGACACAGCTGAGCAGGTCATTGCTTCCTTCAGGATTCTTGCTGCAGACAAGGTGCGTGTCATTAAAATTGCTGAAATTACTTACTTCCATGTACACAAACTCTCAAAAAGTTGGAATCTATTTTATAAATAATAATTTTTAATACAGCAGGACTCCAAAATCATATGCCAATTTAGGGCCCAGCTGAGTGAAGCGATATTGTACAACCACAGCTCAACAATTTTAGCCAGAGACAAATCACCATTAGTGATTTAAGATTTTCAGATAACTGGACACATGTCTTTTAATTAAATTAGCAAAACATTAGACATTGATATGTCTGAATGACAAAATAATAGCCACGCCACCACTCTTATAGACATGGGATGGATATATCACAGCAATAGAGAACTGAACTGAAAAACTGCAACTGTTAAACTAGAATTATTGGAGAAATAAAGTAAAACATTAAATGTTTAAAATTAATATGAAATCATATTTAGATCTATAACATCAGGGAGGTCTCTGTAGGTCTTGACACTATACTGCATGTAAAAAGCATGACTGAGTCATGTACTGCAGTCAGATCTGTAGATCTTGGCTGAAATTTAAAAGGTTGAAGTTTGAATTTCTGACTGATTGTTTTTTTCTTCCTTTCTCCAGCCATATATCTTGATTGATGAACTGAGGAGAGAGTTGCCTCGTGACCAGGCTGAGTACTGTATCTCCAGAATGCCTCCGTACAGTGGCCCAGGATCTGTCCCAGGGGCCCTGGACTACACTGCCTTCTCCACTGCCCTCTATGGAGAGAGTGACCTTTAAAATGTCCACTGCTTGAAACTGACACATGAATGACACTACAAAAGCATCTAATGCACACAAGAAATTAAATCATGTAAAAAAATTATAAAAAATATATTTTGCAGATTGCAAAACGTCATCGTAGCTTATTGAATTGAAGAAATGAAACTGTAAGGGTTTAAGGAGGATTTATCTTCAGATACATTTGGAATAAAATGTCCAAAGATGTCACACATAGAGACACTGAATTAATTCTAATAGATGAGGTTAGATTAGGTGTTTTCAACAGATAGACACCAAAAATTAATTTACTTAGTACCACAGCAAATTTAACATGAGTCAATGAAAAATATACTGCTCAATTTCCACATACGGATTACTATATTTCAACAGTTTTAGTAGATTCACATAGATACCAGAGCAGAATGTGTGTGTGTATGCTTGTAAAAAAAATGTTGGGACAGTATGTGAAATAATGAAAACAGAGATCCATGATTATTAACATTGAATGTCAATTCTAAATTCCAGAATGCATAAATTCTAATGACAGTATGTAGAGTGTGAAATATATTTTAAAAAAATGTCATTTCGTGTTCTCCCCGTGTCCGCGTGGGTTTCCTCCCACACGTTGGTAGGTGGATTGGCTACTCAAATGTGTTCATAAGTGTGAGTGTGTGTTGCTCTGTGAAGGACTGGCGCCCCCTCCAGGGTGTGTTCCTTCTGTGCGCTCAGTGATTCTGGACCCACCGCGACCCTGAGCTGGATAAGTGAATACAGACAATATATGAACGAATGAATTTTTCATTTTCCATACTGTCCAGTTTTCCATCTGTTTTAAGATTAAGGTTTGCTTTCCCACTCAGCCCAAACTCATACATGGTTTACATGTGCTGACAAAAACAAATCTCATGAATTTTTGAAAGAGAATTTGATCATGATTTTGTTTATAATAACTCAATAAAATACATTATTTAGGCAGCTGTTAGTTTCACTAGTTCACTGTGGTGTATATGGAAAACATTTACAGCTGGACACCATTTGACAGTGTGAAATAAAACATGAAAGACTACAGTCGTGTTCAGAAGTCCATAAATTCACCTAGATATGATTTTATTTTATTGTCAGTTTTACAGAAACCTACTCCATTCTTATTTCAGTGAAATTGCACTGGAAAATATCTTTGTCTACAAGAAAATCAGAACCTTAGAAAAAGAAACGAGACAAATGAAAGTTGTTTTTAAGTGCTTATAAACTAGCATATCAAATATCAACAAGCATATCAAAATTAAATAAAGAGAATCAACAGAGCTTTTGTTTCTTGAATGACAAGATTTTCTTTGGCATCAGTGTGCACATAGGTAATTTTATTTACATCAGTTTTGGATTAAAACCTATCTTTAAAAATGCTACCTTTACAAAATAAGTCAATAAACATTCTTTTTGTTTTCCTCAGTGACTCCACTAGCACAGCTTTACCATATGCATACATGTTTTGCAGAAATACTGTAGGCCAGGTCAGTGATATTTGAAATAAAAAACAGCTTTTGTCATCAAATAAACAGTTTGCTCTGAGCTGATGCTGCATACGTTTTTATTGTCTGACTCTGCTCTGTTGGAGCCCTGCTGATGACTTCATTAGAGCTGGATATCACAGGTGGACTGGAGAATCCCAGTGAACAAAATGAAGAAGAGCACAAATACCACCTCCTGGTTTTTAAGACACTGCCTCTGAAAGATACCATCAGTTATAAACATCTTCCAATTAATTTACATAGCATTCAGTTTTTCATATTTTGCAGTTTGTGACCTAGAGGGCCTCTCCTTCAAATAAATAAATAGTTCAATAAATAGTAGTGTATTTTGCACATGTTTGCTATCGGTGGTGAGATGTGATATTGAACTTCATGCAGTCCTTAGGAAGGGGTTGTTAATCAGCTCATTAGTTGAAACTGGTATGTTGAGGAATCTCTATGTTGACATGTGTGTGATGGAATGAGGAAAAAATACAACATGCAGGACAGGCACAGGACCAGGAGAAGAGAACCACTGCTGAATGCATGAGAAATGTAGTAATACTATTTCTCCACCAGAAAAATGAAATGAAAATGGGAAAGTGAACACATTGAAAACACATTGAAATAGTAAATTTCTTAACACATCAAATATTTATAATATAATTACGATCGATATATATATGTATATATATATATATATATATATATATATATATATATATAGTGCACAACCCAAAACATGGATGATTAAGTTTGTTGTGGAAGAACATACCTCATCCCAAAAGCAAACACCATTGGGATGAATTAGAGTGAAAACTCTAAGCCAGGCCTTTTCATCCAACATCAGTGTCTGATCTCCCAAATGCCCTTCTGGAAAAAAAAGGTAAAAAATTCCCATAAACACACCTAAACCTTGTGGAAAACCTTCCCAGAAGAGTTGAAGATGTTACAGCTGCAAAGTCTGGGCTGACATCATATTAGACCTTATGGATTAAGAATGGGATATTGCTCAAGTTCATATGTGTGTGAACGCAGACAAGCAAATAGGCTACTTTTAGCAATATAGTGTTCATATGTATATAAAACTGCAGTACAGTGTTTCAGAGTGTTTGTTGATGTTTTCAGTAACTATATGAAAACTATGAAACAGACCTGATAAATGAGCTGTTTTCAGACCTGCCATGAGACCATTCTTGTGAGAGTCAACAGAGTGACAGAAGTCTTTGCACAGTATGCAGCCCTGGATAACGGGTAGTGACTGCAGTTTGGGAAAGTTTTCACTAACACACACACACACACACATATTCCCGATCTTTTCAAGGCCGCTAATACATAATGGCATTTGAAAAGATTCAGCATTTAACCAACCAGCCTATCTGCTTTTCTACATCAGGAAAATCTCTCTCTTTAGGCAGTGAAACTTAATTTGATTAGCTTTGTGATGTCAATTAAAAAAGTCACATTCCTGCTGTGCCTCCTCCAGGGTGTGTTCCCGCCTTGTGCCCAATGATTCCAGGTAGGCTCTGGACCCACTGCGACCCTGAACTGGATAAGCGGTTACAGACAATGAATGAATGAATGAACATTCTTACTGTTTCCACTGTAGATCCTCAAAACAGGACAAAACCAGGGGTTTTACAACAGGACCATGCTCTGTCCACAAGGTATTTGAGTCTAAGTGGAGATCAGCAGCCTATATTTGTTAACAACTCCTTCCAAACATGCTGAAGAACATCACCCTTCTATATTCAGCACCTCCTAAAGTGACCCCACCTGATCAGTGTGGGACAATCACGTTCATCCCCGCTTGTTGGCTGGTAACCAATAACATTCCATCTTCCACTAAAGCAGAGATGCCTTCAGTACCATTTTGAGTAGTGATTTTGCACACAGGTGTGGAGGATGAGGAACTAGAAGACAGATCGCTTCACCTACATGGGCAGCATCGCTGATAATCAGGTGGCACAGATGCAGATATTAGAAATATCTGGGGATTCACACACTTGACAATCAACATCAAAATCAGGATTTCCAATAGCATTATGAACCTGGCCTTATTTTATGGAGCAGAGACCTAGAGGACCATTATCATGAAGAGAACTAAGACCAATATTAACACATGCCTCAGAAGAATTCTTCAAATTTGCTCCCAATTTGCAAGCCAATTTGTAATGAACAATCGTGACAGCAAACAATACATCAACAGGAAGAAAAAGAGCTTCCAAAGATGCTGGAGAGAGATCAGCAAGGTTTCATGCAGCAACACAAAGCAAGCCCACACCTGGAACCCACAGGGGAAAAGGAAGTACATGCTGCTGTGACCTGGAGGCAGACATGAAAAGAACAGGCCACACTTGGGCACAGCTGGAACAAATGGCTCAGGACAAGGATGGCTGGAGAGCATGGCATCATATGTGGGGCTATAGGACATTATGGCTCCAGAATCATATACAACTCCTTTAAATATTACATAAACACTTTCAAATAAAATTATTCAAATAAAAAGTTGCTTAATTCTTGTTAAAATACATGTAAACATGCTATTGTCCTTAAATGAATGCTGCCTAATGCCTGTAAATTGTTAGTAAGGGAAAATGTTTTTAAAAAATAAAGAGGGACACACACACACCTTCCTTTAAAGAAAACTATGTTGAAACATGGCAGAGGGTCTAAAAGAAGGAAATACAAACAGTCAGAAAACAATGTATATAAAATTAGCGCCACTGTCTGTACAAACATTAGCCTAAAACAGTGGTGTCTAACTGTGGTACGAGAAGCAGCAAGTGGTGATAAACCAGATGACCTCAAATGACCTCAGATTAGTGTAATGCATGCAAATAACAAAAAAGTAATTGATAGGACTGTTAGATGGTACTTGGAGGTTTTTGATTGGATAATAGGTGGTATTTGGCCTTAAAGTTTGAGAACCATTGGCCTAAAACATCAACGGCTTTAGTCCCAGGTCAATAGAATGTTATACTGTACATGTCTCAAGTGGCTTTAAGAAGAGGAGCATGGTGGATGGACTTTTCTAGTGCCCTTGTCAGCTTGTGTAGAGACCTTATCTTGTTGTGGGTGTGTCTCATAGTGGGTGTGATTTGTATTCTTGTGGGACACACTGAGGGTCCTCCATCACTCTCTCCCATGCTGCTTGAATGCCATTCTTCATTAGATTCTCTAAACCTTGTTAATTAATGAGATATCATGAGGACAGAAGTAGAAGAAGATTTCCAGTTCCTCCGCACAGTGAGTATTAATCAGGGCTGATTCAAAGCTGCCAAAATCAGAATAGCCTAAAATATTTATTTGTTGCTCATCTAAATTATTAACCTGCAGAGACACTTTGTTGCATATCCAGCATCTATTAACAAACCTATGTTTTTTAGTCTATGATCTAAGCCACATTTCAGTACAAAAACTACAAAAACAGAGTTATGAGCCATGGAAACTACCTCTAAGACCGTTTCAGGTTTTGCACATTTTGCACACACGTATACTCACTTCAATGCACCGTTATACACATCTTCACATTTTTTTGTTTTCTTTTTTTTGGTACTTATTGTCTATTGTTGGTTTATTGTGTATAGTTTATTGCACTCATGTATTTGTCTCTATGTATTTGTACAAAAAGAAGTAGCCAGAAAATGTTCCATTATACTGTAACACTGGTAAACATATGGCACCAAAGTGGAATTGAATTTATTTAAATTAAAGCAGAACAGAATAACATTAAACCCAGCATACATGTAGGTGCTAGATGAGTGTTGAACTGGAACAGAGGAAAATTAATTATTTAGTTAATACTTTTAGAAAATTCTTTGTTTTCTGCTTGTTAAAAATGTCCTTGTTGAAAAAACTGTCCTGGCTTGCAGCCAAAGACTGTGGTCTACACAGATGTTCCTTATCTAGTGAAGTACAGTGTTGCATTACAAGCTACAGCATGGCCCTGATGGCTGTCTATTTTAATCTGTCTTATCAGGAGAGGGAAAAATGTGTGTTAGTCGTCCACATACAACTGACCCAAACCTAACCTTAGCCTCAGCAGCAAAGACAAGCTTTGGTTTTTTTTTCTATGCTTAATGCAGGTTGCAGGTTTCAGTAGTAAAATTTATATATGCACATTTTTTGCTACATTTTCATCAGCACCTGTGATTCAGTATTTCTGGTAATTGACTGTTGTTTTCCAAAAACTATGAATGAATTGGTTTGGAAATTGGGTTCCGTCTGAGATAAGGAAGCGCATTTGATAAATGGAGATAGGAAGAATGTCCCTAATGATGCTGTTTTAACCGTCAAGTGGCTAATGCATTTGAATGTGTGTGTGCGCGTTTATCAGTAATCCTCCAGTAATGACCAGCGTAAGGCAACAAGTGACAAAGGAGAGGTGTTGGAATTCTCCTTGTTTGACGGTCTAATAATATCCTAGCTTTCATCCCATCCCATATATGTCCATAGAGGTTAAAGTATAATAAGACACTTTTAGACCAACTGGTTTCATCGGAAGTGACATTTTCTAAAATTGTCTGCTAAACGTTGTCAAGCTGAATTTTTTTTTGTTAAAATTGGTTCAAAACGTATCTGTGTACATCTGAATATTCAAAGTCAGCATTTTGTTTCAGTCCAATTTAAATGTCAATGAATATGGCACAATAAATCATAGATCATGTTTTCATGTATTATTTTAGCAAGCTCACAACTGACTAACATTTATGTTAACATCTGTGAACTGCTTGTACAAACTGGATTCCAAAAAAGTTGGGACACCAAACAAATTGTGAATAAAAACTGAATGCAATGATGTGGAGATGGCAAATGTCAATATTTTTTCAGAATAGAACATAGATGACAGATCAAAAGTTTAATCTGAGTAAATGTAACATTTTAAAGGAAAAATGTGTTGATTCAAAATTTCATGGCGTCAACAAATTCCAAAAAAGTTGGGACAAGGCCATTTTTTACCACTGTGTGGCATCCCCCCTTCTTTCAACACTCAACAGACGTCTGAGGACAGAGGAGACCAGTTTCTCAAGTTTAGAAATAGGAATGCTCTCCCATTCATGTTTAATACAGGCCTCTAACTGTTCAATCGTCTTGGGCCTTCTTTGTCGCACCTTCCTCTTTATGATGCGCCAAATGTTCTCTATAGGTGAAAGATCTGGAATGCAGGCTGGACATTTCAGTACCCGGATCCTTCTCCTACGTAGCCATGATGTTGTGATTGCTGCAGAATGTGGTCTGGCATTATCTTGTTGAAAAATGCAGGGTCTTCCCTGAAAGAGATGACGTCTAGATGGGAGTATATGTTGTTCTAGAACCTGAACATAGTTCTCTGCATTAATGGTGCCTTTCCAGACATGCAAGCTACCCATGCCACAAGCACTCATGCGACCCCATACCATCAGTGATTCAGGCTTCTGAACGGAGCGTTGATAACAACTTGGGTTATCCTTGTCCTCTCTGGTCTGGATGACATTTTACGCTGGGTATCACCATTCTGGTATTGCTGCATCTTTCTGCGCAACAATGGTGGAATTGGTGATCCTCTTCCCATCTTGGCTTCAGAGAGACACTGACACTCTGAGAAGTTCTTTTTATACCCAATCATGTTGTCAATTGACCTAATTAGTGTTAATTGGTCTTCCAGCTGTTCGTTATATGCTCAATTTCCTTTTTCCAGTCACTTATTGCTACTTGTCCCAAATTTTTTGGGATTTGTTGACACTGTGAAATTTTGAAACAACATTTTTTTCTTTAAAATGTAACATTTACTCAGATTAAACTTTTGATCTGTCATCTATGTTCTATTCTGAATAAAATATTGACATTTTCCATCTCCACATTATTGCATTCAGTTTTTATTCATAATTTGTTTAGTGTCCCAACTTTTTTGGAATCCGGTTGTAATTTGGACTGGCCTTTGGAATGGCATTTTTTGCCAGTCAGCAGTGCAACTAGAGTTTCACCATATCCTTCATTTATTACTAAATCACTTAAGCTTAATATTACACTAATCTAGGTAGAGGAATTAGTGCCAAATTGAAAAGCATTCACTGCAATAGGACAAGGAAAGGTCAGCATATCATTGGCCCAACGGCACATGGAAAGCAAGAATCTATGAGTTGTTAACTCTTCAAACTTTATGTAACTGACGAAAAAAATGGTTATTTGTGTATGTGTGAATTTACCATTGATTTAGATGCAACCATCAATTACTGTCACTTTAACTAGTTAACTTAAGATCATGGCCAGTAGCGAGCAAACTCTGAAAAACATGTATTTTTTTATGTTTAATTTAAAGTACACACTTAATGTTTAAATATTTATGTCATATAGTATGTGATTACAAATAAATTTTGCCTAAAACCTATAGATACTCATCAAGCTTGTCTAAAAACATGTACAGATTTGAACTGTGATATTTTGCAGTGATGAGAAAAAGCACATTTCAAAAACTTCTGAAACAAAACATGTCATTGATGTACATGTGGTATGGAAAACAAAATTTATTTTATCCAAGTCACTAGATGTAACTCTGCTGTGTGTGTTTGTGCATGTGTATGTGCATGTGTGCAGTCAGATAAGCTGGTGTTGCGATGCTGCTTGGCTGTTCCAGTTCAGCAAAAGCTGTGTTTGGCAGCTGATGGGTTTGGTTGCCGCCTCTGTTACTTGGAGTCCACCTCCAACTCAAAGGTGAGAGATTCACACCTGAACCAGGCCTGAAAATGACTGCACAATGGAGTCTTACTAAAGCTGTATAATTAACACACATGCAACAGTTTACAAGACTGGGATAGAGATGCATAGTTCCATACTAACACAAAGCATATTTAAGGTGTCTATGTTCCTGATTTACACAATACATATCTATGCTGAGAGGAAACTCCAGGTATATTATAATTTGTGTTATTTTTAAGAATGTTCCAGCAGACCTATCACTGTGTGTCTTTGTGCTGGATCGGTGTGTATCAGTCCGAGCTCTGCAGGAAATGCTTGCCAACCATGAGGATCTACAAACTGGGGTGAAAACGAGAGCATTTCTTATTATCTATTTTTTCACTAACCATCCACTTATTTACCTTTCATGCTCTTCCACACAGGGGCCAATTTTTTATGTCCACCTGCTTTATAAATCCACTATATAGGTGTACAGTTACGGACCATAGCTCATCTGTCATAAAGATTTATGTCATTTTTATTGATTTCTGACCCTAGGGCTGCTGTTAACAAATATTTTGAAAATGGGTGAATCGATGTTAATAAATAATACTGACAAAGGCAGATGGATAACAAAGTGGGGCATTAGGAAATGAGCTAAAGTTATACCAAGAGTACACCATCACAAATCTAAACATATGGCTGGCATTATATTACAACTAAAGTACCAGGCAAGGAATTGAAAAAAAAATAGATGTATTTGATGTGAAGACTTAACACCTTATAAGACGATAGTTTCTCCACAACAGTAGACACCTTTAAGGTCAGTCATCTTATGTACTGTGCTTTTGCTTCAGCCTTCAGAAGCTGCTGGCTGCCGCACTCTTCTCTATGGTCAGGCACTGCTGCTGAGACATGCCTACAGTGACATGGTGAGGTTTAACGCCCCAATGGCTTTCCTTCCTTTTGAATGGTTATTGCATAGTGACTGGCACAGTTATGAAGCTGCTGATATCTTCCACTATTCTAGTATTTGAGCTGCTTGTCCTCCTCTGGACTCTCTGCTGATAAGCTTGCATTTGATGTCGGTCTTCAGGAAGATGCAGCAGGTAAATTCGTCCCTAAGCATTTCACAAATCCTAAATGTGACTGAGGGTGCTACCTTGGTTGTTCTGGGAATTCACACTTTTTTTTAGATGGGTACAAACCAAAATAGCAGGCAGGTGGCTTTGGACGATGGTCTGAAAGGACCCAAGGAAGTGAAAATCATAACATGCAAATTGAGTTAATTTTGAGGACAAGTATCTAGAGTAGTAGCTCAACCTTTTTTACAGTGCAACCCCTTTTTAGGGTTAAAAATATTTCACGACCCACAGCCCATTCAACCCCCTGCTCTCCAACACACACATGACTAAAAGGTACTGCTTTCGAATAATAATTATATGATTACGTTTACTCATTGATGTGATGGCTGGGCCTGCACTGAGGCACAAAGACATTCCATGCGTGGCTTAGTAGGGCTGCAAGAACAGTTGCAAACCATCTACTATGAGATGGGCTCTGTATTTGTTTTTCAGATATGCAGGTGATGAAAATCCTGATTCACAAAGAAATGGTGATGCAAAAGGGATAAGCTTTTTTTTAACTCAATGCTGAAAACTCAGCTGGCAATGAAATCCAAAATTCTGGCAGAGTGCATTCTGTGAACGCCTGTTTCAGGTCAGAACAATCAATGACTCTTCTATGTTAAGAGACAGGATCCTGTATCCATTGATCTCTTGCAGACACTGCACTGTTTTCTGGAAAATTCTCTCGAAACTGTGTTGTCATTCCTTCAAGATGAGTTCGAATAAGCACAACACACGTCAGCCTTAGAAACAATGCTGCTGTTTAAAAGCTCCTCCGGACCAGGAAATCTCAAGATGAGATTTCCACAAGCAGTTTTCTGATCCAAGCCTCAATTTTGTAAGAAAAGGGAGAAGAGAGATGAGCCATGTCAGCCATTTATCATCAGAAAATTTCTCTACTTTTCTCCATTAAAAATGTTCTAACCTCATCACATAGTTCATAAAAGCAATTTAGTACATTACCCCTGGAAGTTGCCCACTTGCCTTGATGGAATTCATAGCACAAACATGTAACCACTTAGCCTGTGATAGAATAAGAGAAAAATGATGAGTGGTCCATGTATTTTATCATCTTTTAAATCAAAGCATTTTTTTCTTTCTTCTCAGCTTTCTTAATTTGCTTTGATGTCACTCATTTATGAAAAGGAAAACTTTTAAAATTTACATTAAGCATAAAAAATATATGAAATTAGCTTATCTGTATTGCTTTACTGTTTTTATTTTTTTCATGTCTATATGAAGGCTGTTTAATTGTGGATCACCTGAAATATGAAAAGCATATTTACTCTGATGTCTTCTTTTTGAAGAGCTCATGTTTGCAAGAAACCCATAGGAAAATGTAATGCATTCAGCTTACGATTATTGACTTTTTTTGACCGCCTGCTGGGTCAGTCTAGAAGAGGCATTTGCCCTTACTGAGTGAGTGACTGACTGACTGACACCTAATGTTGAAACGTGCATGTGCAAGTAAGAACTGTTAATTCAGCCATATTTCACCGAGAAAACTTAAGGAGGTGCCACTACACCACCTGTTGTTAGTTCAGCCATATTTCACATTCAAGTTCGTGAACTAAATTGTGGAGCGGAACCATTCGGTGGTGAACAAATGACCTCTTTTCCCTAGACAAGTGCTCTTTTTTTTGGACCTAAAAAATGTGTCCAGCTGGGATTTCTATATTGCTAAAAATCTCCAGGATTCTTCTGCCTGCTGGCTTTCCCCTGTCCCATTTCTTGCCATAAGCCCTAAATCCTTCATTAAAATGTTCACTTTAATGACACTGTTGAAAGGTAAGCTGAAGTCGCGAGGGTTGAAGTGTTCAAGGTGTCAGAGAGTTGAGAGCTGAATTGGGACACACTCACACCGCTTCAGTGCTGGAGCCTCGAACAGAAATGTGTTGGCTGATTTAACAAACAGAAAGTCATCTTGTGTGTCCCTATAACGACATGATACACGGACACATCTCACTGTTACTGACTTTCTGATGAGTACATTACATCTGCACAGGTTTTTTTTTTTTAACTTCACACGAAAACAGGCAGTATCTCCAGATCATTAAAGTCAGAAGATCAGAGCGAGGTGTCACTCAAAATAAACCAGACTGTGAATGAGTTACAGCCCAGTTTTATCAGTCGGACCCTTATAGAAATGTAGTCAGTAATAAATATCAAGTTCCCAGCGATGCCCTGTTCAAAAACCTGAAGGTTAAAATCTTCTAGTTTTCTGATAAATAAGTGGCTTTAATATCATCTCAACATGGTGCTTCAGTCTTCTAGCTTTGTATGAAAAGAAAATAACAGGCTTTCCATGATCCTACACACACTGTCAGCAACTAACAAGATAAACTATGTTTATAGTTTGTTTTTACTTGTTATTGTTGTAAACAAAAACATTGATATGAAGCACTGATGCTTCTCCAGACCTTCCAATGTATTTTGGGCTTTCTTGTTTTTGAAATACCAGAATCACCTCTGTGAAAATGGCTATATGGCTAATGGATGTCCGGCAAAACTAGGCTTGCCTAGTTTCTTTTTGCTCTTGTTAAGATTCTATTAAGTTATTCTTTCACTGTTTTCATTTGCTGAAGATCATTTTAAGACAGAAACTTGATCAATTTTAGATTTTAGATATTTCATGGTGATGGCACAGAATGCAGAGTATCAAATCTAAATTTCACTTGTCAGAAGAAAAAGCAGTTATTAGATAGATTGTTTTATATTTATGTCAGTGAATTAAGTTCTTTCTGCCCCTGTGTGTTTGGTCTCAGGTGAGGCATGTTGGTGGACAGTCCACCCTGCCTCCAAGCAGAGGTCTGAAGGTGAGAAGGTCAGAGTGGGTGATGACCTAATTTTGGTCAGTGTCTCTTCTGAAAGATTCCTTGTGAGTTGTGTCCCTCTTTCTTATTATCTCTAATATCATTCATCCATTCATTCATTCATTCATTCATTCATTATCAGTAACCGCATATCCAGTTTAGGGTCGTGGTGGGTCCAGAGCCTTCTCTAATATCAGTTCTAATAATATATTATATATAATAATATCACTCTAATATCTAGTATCAGTTGCCTGTAATTTGTTCACACCGATTAAATAACAAAGCAATGTTTGCTATATAACATGCTATCACTCTTGTTTAGAGTAACATACATCTTCCTCTTTCTTTTAGCACATCTCATGGAGTGCAGGTGGTGCTGATCCTGGGGTTCATTTTACTGTGGATGCAGCATTTCAGCAGAATCTGTGGAGTGTAGCACCAGTCTCCTCGGGCACTGCTGAAGCTCAGGGTACCTCATAGTAAAAAAGCACACATGAAAATGAGGACAGAGCAGTCACCAGTTGGAAAGCTTAAAGGCGATGTTCACGATTGTAATAAAAAACACTTTTTATAAAATGTTTCCTCACCATTTGCTAGCTCTCCAGTCTGTTTGTGTGCTGGAAACTGGTATAATGTGGTTTATGTAGCCCCAGTGTCTGTAAATTAGTAAAAAAAAAAAAAGTCTAGCTCTGGTATGCTTTCTCTCTCTGCTCATGGGAGAGAAAAGGGATCTGTTGTTTTTTTAAACAATGGAGAGAACTCCAAACATTCAAAATCATGAACCAAGATGAGCATATTGTTCTTTTATGTTTCTGATTACTTAATGTGGAAATTTCTCCCAATTTGAGAGGCAGCTAACTGCATTACTGAAAGTGCTACAAAACTAAACAACTCGATTTACAAATATCTTTCTGTGGTAATTTAAACACTGACCTACAAATCTCACAGGCAAGTTCAACTTTAGTCATGTTTAAACAAGAGTCTTTTTTCTTCCTAAACACACTGTTCCACCTTAAAAGATGCAGAGATTCTGAACATAAACAGCCCAGAGAGAGAGAGTTGCATTTCCCCACAATAGTAGACATCTATTTTAATAGGTACATCTGTATAGTTGAAGTGAGGTACACCTCTATATTTAACTTATAGGCCACCTGAGAGGAGGGGACACACTACGATTGCTGCATGGTCACACTAATGAGTGTCTGACCATACCACCAGCTGGACATGGAGAGGAGGAGCGCAGGTCAGTAACAGTGGCTTTTATTTTCTGGCTTTACAGATATCTGTGTCCTAGCTTCTAAGGAGCAAGATAAACATGAGAGTGGCAAAAGTTCATTGCCTCAAAAAACTTATTCACATCTGAAGAAACAGATTTCTGGATTAGACAGCATGGATCTAGTACTATGAAAAAACGTGTCAGTATTTTTAGAATCCATAAATTAAAATAAAATAAATTAATGAATACAAATTCCTGTGTTTACCTAGCTATATTTCTTATATGCTCTGACACATCTCCTTTCTCTGCTTTCAGATCTGTTCATTTTGAAGGTGGTCTTGTATCATCTCAAGCTCGTTCTGTTTGGAGGATTGAGTTGTTGTGTGTCTCGTAAGTTCAAACAAGCTAAATTAAGCTGCTGGGGTAATGCAATTTAAGGCAATAATTCAGGCATATTTGTGTTTTTAAGACAATTTACAGTTTCTTGTTTGTGCTACACATTACCAAGTGTGTGTGTTTGTTCATTCTTCCACAGCTGGAGTGGAAGCTACACTCATTGGGGGCAGGCCTTCCGTTTGTGCCATGTTACCACAGGGAGATATTTAGGATTATCTCAGGAAGGACGACTACAGCTGGTGGATAGAGAGCAGGCTGACATCAAATCAACTGCCTTCAGTCTCCACACAGCAAAGGTATACTGTGTAATTTACATGTACATTTAAAACAAGGGCATAGATTTTCTCTTGACTGTAATTATGGGGGTGGGTGCGTGCATATAGGAGTGATCAAGGATGGAGGTAGATGCAGGAGGCTTTATTAATATAACTTAAAGGAAACTAGATAGAGGGACACTAAACACAAGGGCTAAACACTAAACAAGGACTATACAGAAATAAGGGGCTAAATGCTAAACACAGCTAAACACTAACCATTAAACAAAGCTAAACACTAAACATAGCTAAGCATTAAACAAGGAATCGAAACATAAAACAACGCCAAAACACAAAGCAAGGCTAAATACAGGTCATTAAACATTGAACAAGGCTAAGGACCATGAACAACAACCAAACATACATACAATGACCCACAAACAGGAACCACTGACAAGGACTATATAAAGACAAGAAACACCTGGGTACTAATTAAGACACATGACACTAGAAACACAAGGGAAGGGAATCACATGACCAGGGAACAAGCAGGAAGCAGACGCAAGACAGGGGGACAGTTACATGACAAGGGGAGCACAAACAAGAAACAAAAACAGAACAGAACACAAAACAGCATGTTACATTGATATTAGTGGGGACCTATGAACACATTGCCTTTTTTTTTTTGCTCTCTTTGCTCTGCGGTAAAACAATAAACGACTGATATACTATGCAATACTGTGCAATTCTACATGCCTTGAAACTATTATGAATAACAATTCATAATTTAATCAATGAATTATATAATGTTAAATTAATGTTAAAATAATGACTGACAAATAAGTAGTTTAGACTTAAGCCATAGTGCAAATGATACATCAGCAATAATAATAATAATAATCTCCACAAAGCCAACAAAGTAAGAATCACAGAAAAAATATCTCTCATTGTGTCAATGAATGAAAGTACAAAAAATATTTTCATCCAGATCCTTGCAAAAGGCTGCAGTTTCCTCTGACAGTTTCGGTTGAAGTTTCAACCGAAGTTAGACATGCTACTCTGGGAGACTGTATGAGAACTGAGAGAACTGCAGTTTGTTGTGCAGTTAATTTCCAAACCATGTTATTTATAGCTACAGGCAATTTTAGCCTGCTGTATGCTGTGCGCCAAAGCCTAGCACTGCCATTAAAGTTATTATGATGGACTCAATTAGCGAACTTAACTTTAAGTGACTTACACGTTTCTTTGAAAAATATAGGTGCTGGTTATAAAATTAGAATATCATGAAAAAGTTGATTTATTTCAGTAATTCCATTCAAAATGCTTTAGAGATTTTTAGAAATGCTGGCCAACTGAAAAGTATGAACATGAAAAGTATGAGAACGTACAGCACTCAATACTTAGTTGGGGCTCCTTTTGCCTGAATTACTGCAGCAGTGTGGCGTGGCATGGAGTCGATCAGTAGGTGGCACTGCTCAGGTGTTATGAGAGCACAGGTTGCTCTGATAGTGGCCTTCAGCTCTTCTGCATTGTTGAGTCTGGCGTATTGCATCTTCCTGTTCACAATACCCCATATTCACTATGGGGTTAAGGTCAGGTGAGTTTGCTGGCCAATTAAGAACAGGGAGATCATGGTCCTTAAACCAGGTACTGGTAACTTTGGCACTGTGTGCAGGTGCCAAGTCCTGTTGGATAATTAAATCTGCATCTCCATGAAGTTGGTCAGCAGCAGAATGCGTGAAGTGCTCTAAAACTTCCTGGTAGACAACTGCTTTGACCTTGGACCTCAGAAAACACAGTGGACTAACACCAGCAGATGACATGGCACCCCAAACCATCACTGACTGTGGAAACTTTACACTGGACCTCAAGCAAATGTGGACTCTGTGCCTCTCCTCTCTTCCTCTAGACTCTGGGACCTTGATTTCCAAAGGAAATGCAAAATTTACTTTCATCAGAGAATATAACTTTGTACCACTCAGCAGCAGTCCAGTCCTTTTTGGAAGCGAGATGCTTCTGACACTGTATCTTGTTCAAGAGTGGCTTGACACAAGGAATGCGACGCTGAAACCTATGTCTTGCATACGTTTGTGCGTGGTGGTTCTTGAAGCACTGACTCCAGCTGCAGTTCAGTCTTTGTGAATCTCCCCCACATTTTTGAATGGGTTTTGTTTCACAATCCTCTCCAGGGTGCAGTTATCCCTATTGGTTGTACACTGTTTTCTACCACATCTTTTCCTTTCCTTCGCCTCTCTATTAATGAGCTTGGACACAGAGCTCTGTGAACAGTCAGCCTCTTTATCAATGACCTTTTGTGTCTTGCTCTGCTTGTGTAAGGTGTCAATGGTCGTCTTTTGGACAACTGTCAAGTTAGCAGTCTTCCCCATGATTGTGTAGCCTACAGAACTAGACTGAGAGACCATTTAAAGGCCTTTGCAGGTGTTTTGAATTAATTAGCTGATTACAGTGTGGCACCAGGTGTCTTCAATATTGAACCTTTTCACAATATTCTAATTTTCTGAGATACTGAATTTGGGGTTTTCAATAGTTGCCAGTTATAATCACCAAATTAAAAGAAATAAACACATGAAATATATCAGTATTTGTGTAATGAATGAGTATAATATACAAGTTTCATTTTTTGAATGGAATTACTGAAATAAATCAACTTTTTCATGATATTCTAATTTTATGACCAGCACCTGTAGGTTCTTATGTCCACTTTCTTCTTTTTTTGCTGCCATCCTCACTTGCATTTAACACCCATGTGTCACCCACATTGCACCTGAGTCTTCCAATTCCAAGCTAATTAGGGAAAGAGCATGAGAATTTTAAAGGACTGTGCCTGGGGTTGTATGAGGTGTTCATATCTGTATTGTGGGTCTAATCCCTAGACTAAAGTTGCTTTTTAGTGAATTAACTGTTTAACATTGATGGGAATGTCAGTCAGAACTATACTCTTTTTGTGTTTTTAATAACTATTTTTGTATTATTAATTCATTTTCACAGTTCCCCACTGTGTGAATAATCACTTTGATGTTTTTTTTTTTTTTTTTTTTTTTTTGCACAATCATTGGAAGTGTTCTTGCCGTATCCCTCGTAGTGGATTTTCTGTGTGCTGAAACACATAATACAAACTCACTCTAGTGCTTTTGGCATTCCAGTGATAAATCTCTACACAATGTTGCTGAACTTTCATGTTACTTATCACGATTCTGTTTTATTTTACTTTGTTGTATTTGTGCAATAACAAATTCTTGGATCTTGAATATCTAGGATGCTGACAAAGAGTGTATGGATATCACTCAAAAGAAAGAGGGGATGGGGACACCGGAGGTAAAATATGGAGACTCTGTTTGTTTCATCCAGCACGTGGACACGGGTTTGTGGCTCACTTACCAGGCCAGTGACTTGAAAGGGAGGAAAGAGAAGGGAGTTCATAAGCAGGTAAAGATTATACTTTAAGCCTGAGAAACTAACTCTGAATGCTCTAAATCTACACTCACAGGAACACTTTACTAGAAACCTTGGAGATTTTGCTTCTATTCAAGGGCTGCTCGTTTCATAGGTCCACGTGGTATCGAATTGCTGCCCAATAGTGGTGTATACTTCATAGTTAAACAACTTACATTTTTCAATACACATTGTAGCAGTGAAGACATTTTGCAGCAATGTATATTTATGACATTTACACAGTTGCTTAATTTTCATGCTTCAATCTTTGTATGAGTTAGAACTACACTTATTTTTCTAGGCCATTCTCCACTCGGAGGGTCACATGGATGATGGCCTCACCCTCTCTCGCTCTCAGAAAGAGGAGTCTCAAGCTGCTGGTCTCATACGTAGCTCTACACTTCTCTTTTCATGCTTTATAAGGTAACTCTGGAAAATCTCAGATTCAGCCATTACTACTGACAATTTGCTCTAGAGCGAAAGAAACATAACAGTATTTATTAATATGAATTTTCCCCTCTAAAATTCAAATGGAATTAAATCAAATTGCTTTGGAGTCACTAAATGAAGCATGATATGCTCCTTAAAGCAGGACCCCCACTGGATGCAGCCATGTTAACATATGTTTAATACAAAATTCCTGATATATCATATTTGTTAGTATGAACTCTGTTTCATAAAGCAAATAATGATTTGAGAGTGGTTGCTCTTTTAAGAATCTATGCTCAATCTTTGATATAATGAATGTCTCTAATGTTTTGCTTGACCAGGGGACTGGATGAGAGAGCCAATATTTCTGCCTCAGATCTCCCAATAGGGATGCTGCATCAGACGCTCAAAGATCTAATCGGTTATTTTTGCTCACCCATGGATAGTCAGGGACACGAGGCAAAGCAGAGCAGCATCAGAGCACTGCGGGAGAGACAACATTTGTTTCAGGAGGAGGTAATGTCAGCAGCAATATTATTAAATTTTGTCTATGCCACAGAGAATGTGATGCAAGCTTTGCTACACAAATTCTGATGTTAATTTGCAGTTGAATTTTTCACTCAACCATAGGTCTTCACTGACAGAAAAAATTATTCAAATTAATAAAGGCTGTCAAGTTTTGAGTTGGACTTGTCTGTAGGGTTTTATTCACTGTTTGAATTACCACAGAAACTCATTTGTAACTTGAGTTGTTTAGTTTTGTAGCACTTTCAGAAATGCAGCCATCTCCCCAGTTTGGAGACATATCCACCTTAAGTGATCTGACACAGCAAAAATAAATTAATATTACCCACCTATAGAACAATGTCAACAATACAACAATATCTTTATTTCAGTTCATGCTTTGCAGCGTTTACAGATCTCTCTGTTGTTTAAAACAACTCCAGATACCTCTGCCATGAGCAGAGAGAGTAAAAGAAATCCTACCGTTTTTTTTTTTTTTGTTTTTTTTTTTTTTTTAATCATTTACAGCTTCATAAACATATTGGACCTGTTTTGAGCACACAAACAGACTGTACAGCTAGCAAATGGTGAGGAAACATCTGAATTTTTTTTGAAAGTGTTTTTTGATTACAATTATGAACGTTGCCTTTAAATCCTGTTTTACTGCTGTTTTCAATTTCTAGCTATGCCTCAAAGACCCAGTACATGTGACTTTAACCAAACTTCTCGCATGGACATAAATTTTGCTGGTGTTACTTTTACTTTAACCAGTAAAATATATTTTATTGCATTTTAAAATCTCAGCTTTTCTGCAAATGGGCAGACTTTTTTTGTTGTTTTTTTTCTGATATTAATTTTTATATGTTTTTATAACGTAATGATTTAGGCTCCATCATTTCTTTTAATTTGTGTACTTGAAATGGACTCAGTTGTCTCTCTTTTTTCCCTCTATTTCTTCTTCTCAGGGAATCATTACCTTGATTCTTGACTGCATTGACCACCTGCAACTGTACAGCAGTGCGTCCAGTTTTGCTAAGGTTGCTGGGAAAGAGGCAGGAGGTGCATGGGAGGCCATCCTGAACTCCCTCTATGAACTTCTTGGTATAAACAAATTTTTAGATGTTTTTAGAATAAACATTTGGCTTACTCACCGAATGAAAAGCTTTGTTGAAATGCACATGAGTAAAGATTTCCACAAATCTTCAAAAACAAGAGGTAACACTATATAGGTTAAAGTTGTGTTGTCTCATGTGGGTTTGTGTTTTACTTGAAGTATTACTGTTAAAGTGGGCGGCACGGATTTTGCTGCAGGTAGTGTCGCAGTCACACAGCTCCAGTGACCTGGAGGCTCTGGGTTCAAGTCTCGCTCCTTGTGAACGTCTGTGAGGAATTGGTGTACAGTAAATTCACCAGTGTTGAATCAACACTATTAGTGTTAACACTGAGAGTGTTAAATTATTACACTAACCGTTTTAATCTAACACTAATAGTGTTGATATAACACTGGTGAATTTACTGTATGTGTTCTCTCTGTGTCCGCGTGGGTTTCCTCTGGGTGCTCCGGTTTCCTCTCATGGTCTAAAAACACATGTTGGTAGGTGGATTTGCACCTCAAAAGTGTCCATAGTGAATGTGTGTGTGTGTATGTGTTGCCCTGTTAAGGACTGGCGCCCCCTCCAGGGTGTTTTCCTGCCTTGTGCCCAATGATTCTACATAGGCTCCGGACCCACTGCGACCCTGAACTGAATAAGCGGTTACAGAGAATGAGTGAATGAATGAAAGAGCAGATGATCTTATCCAAAGTGTTTCACAAAAGTGCTTAGTGTTCAGACAGAATGTGTGTCCTTTGAGTATAAACTCCCCCTAAGCTCAGACGCTGCCAGAATGAAGGCCAGTGCGGATACCTAGAAATTGAATTTGACGGCCTGAATTGAAAATTATTTTTGGAAAAGAGCATGAAGCTGAACGTTTGTATTGTTAGTGCAGGGGTGTCCAAAGTCCAGCCCCCGGGCCAAATGTGGCCTGGTGTAACATTTTAATTGGCCTGCAGCATCACTTTTAAAAATACATCAATGACAATGGGTCACCTGAGTTAATGAACTAAGCTAAAGTTTCTCTGGGCCAGCCAAGTAATTCATAGAATGACATTTGGTGATGGCTGCAGCAAAACAAAAATGCAGTTGACAGTAAGAACCAACAATTTCAAGAGAAAGGGAAGTATCTGCAGTAAAATGTTGGATTTGACACTTTTTTTTTTATATCAGCGTCAGTTAATGCTCTAAAATGAAATTCATTTAATAAATACAAACTGTTGTGTTTTGTGTTTTTCATATTTTGAATACATTGTTATAAATAATTTATGACTAATATATTTGGAAAGAGAGATTTTTATATGATCCAGTTCGGCCCCGTTTGAAAAATGTTTGGACACCCCTGTACTACCTTTATTGGCTCTGCAGTTACATTATGGAAACCTTAAATTTTAGAGTCCAATAGCATTTAATTATGCTGTTTTAACCAGAAAACAAAAACTTTATTTATTGTTACATCTTCACAGAATAATTTTACTAGGCTGCCATTTTTGCTCTCTGTTGTTTCACTGTTTTCACAGCTATATTTGAATTTTCTATTTCTGTCTGTGGTTCTCTATTTGGTTTTTTAAAAGCTGTTACATTGAATAGTCTAAGTAAATAATTATGTTTAAATCAACAAGTTTCTTGGCTTTAAAAATGTCTAGAATTAAAGCAAAATAAAGGAAGGACATGATGACAAACTGTCCAAATCCTGCTAAACACATACAATTAATTGTTTTACCAATTTCACAAACACTCAAACAAACAAAAACACTTATAAATACAAATTTCTGATCCTCTTTTTCATTTCTACATTTAATAGCTCTGCTATAAGTTATTTTCACAATATAACACAATAACCACATCTAAAAAGAAACACACATATAAAGCACCAAGGTTTCTCAATGACATCTAACAAGTAAAAAATGTATTTAGGGCTGAACCTTTACTTTTGAGATGCCAAAGACACATTTATGGAAAAAAAAAAACTATACGGCCAACGACATCTGCCAAAAAAAGGCCTGCCTAGTTTTTTTTGCTTGCTTTGCTTTTCTTGTTTTTTTTTTTAAATTATTAATTATTTTATAACTTTCTCACTTTTCCAGCTGCCCTCATTCGGGGCAATCGGAATAACTGCTCCCAGTTTTCCACATCACTGGACTGGCTGGTCAGCAGACTGGAGAGATTGGAGGCCTCCACTGGTGAGTCTTCTAGAATATGAAAGATTAGGTCTTTAATTTAATAATTTTATTGACTTTGTTGTTAGACTTCATGACAGTGAATAGATGTGTGGTAATTGGGGGTGTAAAATTGCATTCAATCTTTGACATGAAGATGGTGATTGAGTTCTATATGTTTTGGAATGTTGTAATTATATACAGTGAAGCATGTGCTCATTTGGGGAGATAAAATGCTGTTAAACTTGTGTAATGTAGACTGATTGATAGAGAGAGATAATTATAAGTATAATTATTAAGTATTTTTGCTTTTGTGTATTCTCCACACCTGTGAAACCATACCTGGTCTTTTCCAATAGAATAAACACAGATTTGCACTGCTTAACATGCATAGTATTTTTTATTTTTTTTACTTTAATTTTTCTTCAGGAATCCTGGAAGTACTGCACTGTGTCCTAACAGAGAGCCCGGAGGCCTTGAATTTCATTAAAGAAGATCATATTAGATCTATTATCTCTCTGTTAGACAGACATGGCCGCAATCATAAGGTACTGGGAGACTGTGTTTGTTTAGGTTTATTAAAATTCTAACAGTGAAGTCTCTATTTGAATGTTTAATTGCTTTGTGTGTTCCAGATCTTGGATGTGCTTTCTTCTCTTTGTGTGTGCCATGGAATTGCTGTCCGCTCTAACCAGCAACTTATCAGTGAGACATTGCTCCCGGAGAGAGATTTACTGCTACAGACAAGATTGGTCAATCAGGTCACCAGGTAACCACTTTAATGTTCCCTTTAATCCAAAGTTAGATTAGATGCTTAAATAAATTTTAATCTTTACTTGCACTGCAGTTACAAGGTTAATGTAGATAAGTAATAGAAGCTTAATACCTAATTTCTGACATGTATGACATACTGTCATCTATAAAAATGACAAAAGATTGTATTTTTTATAATATTTTGAAACCAATTTTAAAAATTGTAGCATTTCTTTTTCAAATTCGTCCTTTTTCAGTGTTCGTCCAAACATCTACCTTTGCATGGGTGATGACTCTGCTCAGTACAGGAAGTGGTATTATGAGGTGTTGGTAGAGAGATTGAAGCCTTTTGTGACAGCTGAGCCAACTCACCTGAGGGTGGGTTGGGCCTGTACCAATGGGTACTGCCCCTCTCTGACAGGAGGTCACGGCTGGGGCTCTAACGGAGTAGGGGATGACCTCTGCTCATATGGGTTTGATGGATTGCACCTATGGACAGGTGAGCCAACCTTAAAATGCTGATTTTTATGCAAATCTAAAATGATTACATAATTATCTATGGCTAATATTAACTCACATCTAAAAGCTGAATATATGGTATACAGAAGCCAAAATATTTGCTTTTAAGTTGTGGTACAATAATCAAAAAGCAACTGGAATGTTGAGGGTTTAAATCACTGATTGGGAATGGGGTTTTCCCTCGACAACTGGTATGGTTCTCTTAGATAGGCAGGGAAATATGTTTTATGTTCTTATAATATTACAAACCTAGCTTTATATTTGGAAATATTCCTGTTTCCTCATGGTAAAAAAATGTATTACATTTTTTTTTATTTTTTAGTGTATACAACCTTTCATATATTGAATCACACCATAGGGTGCACCACATAAATTACACAAATTACTGCCTTCACTTACTGATTTACAGATTAAAAATGGAATGTTCTTGAAACACACAATCACAAGCCCTGGCTCTTGTGCCATAGCTGCAGACAGGAGAGCTAAGATAAACCTCTGTTTGGCTGAAGTCATTGTTGTGTTGTGTAGGCTTTTTTCTGCTTCAAATATTATTTAAAATAAAAGTAGTGTGAAGATATACAGTGGCATGAGTTTGTTTGTCCAACTAAAACATAACCCCTTTAGCTATATATGTCAAACTCAATTTTGTTTTTATGCTGCTACATTGAATAAATAATTGTGATCCTTTAAATCTGCCTTCTCAAACCTAGAAACATCTAGATTTAAGTTTTACATAACATGAACAAAGACACAATTGATACTACACATTATGGTGGTGTTATTACTACACATTGTCCTTTAAATGAATTGCCTTACCAATTTTACATACATTAAAATAATCACATACGCTACATTTTATTTCCTCATTTTTTCATTTATTATGTCTGCTCTACATTTTCCTTTACCACAGTATCTCAGAATAAAAACCATATGTAAATAAAGATATAGAATTTGAAACACCAAATCCTCTTAAGGTCCTCTAATAAGGAGGGTGTGTTTTGTTTACTACTTTCCCATAGATTAA
This sequence comes from Hoplias malabaricus, assembly GCF_029633855.1. Lineage (NCBI taxonomy): Eukaryota > Metazoa > Chordata > Actinopteri > Characiformes > Erythrinidae > Hoplias > Hoplias malabaricus. The sequence goes on from NC_089800.1 coordinate 68,076,164, forward strand.
ATGCCAGAAGACACCTGTATGACAAATGCTATGCAGGCAAAATTAGGTTTGCCTGGTCTTGTTTTAAATAGTCTTAAAGCTATAGATATTAATCAATGGCTGGATTCTTATCTGTTTTACCGTCCCCAGGAGGCACTGGGCGAAGGGTCAGCTCACCCAGTCAGCGTCTTTTGAGAGAGGATGATGTCATCAGCTGTTGCCTTGACCTCAGCGCTCCATGTATTTCCTTCAGAGTCAATGGGCAGCCAGTTCAGGGAATGCTGGAAAACTTCACTGCTGATGGGCTGCTGTTTCCTGTGGTCAGCTTCTCAGCAGGCGTCAGGTGCCAGATTGTCAGACTCTGAGGCTGGGAATCCTTACCCTCTTGATCTTGATAGTTAAGATGGCACTCACTCTCAAACATCACTCTTCCTGAGGCTAGCCAATATGGGATTCCTTTAGCTAATTTAACAGAACTGGGCAGTTAGTGTTTTTCTCAAGTGTTTTGAACTGCTCAGTGAGAATTTGTAAGCAGCACTTTGCAAAGAATTGGTGGCTGGAATCACATGTCTCAGTGGGAGCATTAACCCTCCCAGCTTGGCAGCATCTTGTGAGAGTCCTAACTATCAAGTGGAACTGAGAATTATTAAAATTGGGGAGAACATTGGAAAAATATTTTAACCTTAAAACTTTGCAATTTTTGCAAAGTTTCTTAACTGACACCTCTTTTCCTCACAGGGTATGTGTGCTGTTGGGAGGCAGTCAGGGGGAGTTTAGGTTTCTGCCCCCTGCTGGATTCTCCCCCTTAAATGAGGCCTTGCTCCCCAGTGTGCGCTGCAGGTTGGAGCTTTGTAAGGAGTTCTCTAGGGGTCAAGGCAGTGGCCGGTGTTGTCTACTAGGTCCTGCTGCACCCACTGGTCCAGTGATATTTACCCCTACACCGGTGGATACCAGCCAAGTAAAATAAGCCTTTGTTATCATTTTTAGTGCTGGTGATCAGGGATGACTGAAACTTAAATAGTTTTTTACATTTTAAAGTTGATATTAGGTGGATTGGTGACTCAAAAGTGTCAGTAGGTGTGAGTGTGTGAGTGTGTGTGTTGCACTGTGAAGGACTGGCACCCCCCCCAGGGTGTATTCCTGCCTTGCGCCCAATGATTCCATATAGGCTCTGGACCCACCGCGACCCTGAACTGGATAAGCGGTTACAGATAATGAATGAATGAATAATTTAATTAAAAACATTCCATATTATAGAAATTAAAAATGCATGTAATTGTCATCAAAAATATCTCAATATATCTGATGTGAGATTTTCAAATGACAAATATTATAATTTTTTTTTATAGATGTTTATGAGATGGAATTTCTTCTGCGTATTAACTAAAGCATTAACTACCTGCTCATTTTCTGTCTTTCTCTCTCAGGTGGAAATGCCTCCTCAGCTGGAGCTCATCAGAGAGAGGCTAGCTGAAAACCTCCATGAGCTCTGGCTCCTTGATAGGATTGAGCAGGGGTGGAACCATGGAGCTGTGAGTTAAACAACATAAGCAAGTAGTTTTCAGATACTTTAGCTCTGACCAAGGCAGGTGCAGTTCTGGAAACTCACAGTTTAGTATTTATCTCTGTGTTTTTATCTTACAAGACTTATCATATATACACTGAATGATCAGTGGGTTAGGAACACCTACCTTGAATCTACACTCATTGTCCATTTTATCAGCCTCACCTACTATACAGCAGCACTTCGTAGCAATTGCATACTGTAGTCTACCTGTTTCTCTGCATACATTCTTATCCCCATTTCACCCTGTTCTTCAATGACCAACACAGAGCAGGTTTGGTTTGGGTGGTGGATCATCCGCAGTGCCACTGACGTGGTGGTGGTGTGTAAGTGTGTGTTGTGCTGGTACCAATAAATCAGACACAGCAGTGCAGCATGAGTTTATTTAACATTGTCTACACTCACTGCCTACTCTATTAGACACACTTACTTCATTTGTCCACCTTGTAGATGTAAAGTCAAATACAGTAGCTCATCTGTTGCTGCACATTTTATGTTGGTCGTCTTCTAGTCCTTCATCAGTGGACACAGGAAGGCTGTATATTTTGGGGGGCTGGGCAATTCTCAGTCCAATAGTGACACTACAGGCTTTAAAACATCTAGCAGCCTTGCTGTGTCTGATCCACTCCTACAAGCACAACACACACTAACTCATCTCCATAATGTCAGTGATTGCCTTTACAATTCTTATTACTTTTTGAAAGCTGTAACCATGAAAAATTCATTTTTAAGTTTGTTTTCTTTTTTAATAATTATTTTTAATGGCAGCAAATACAGAAAGATATTTAAATAATGAAAAATGCTTCACCTGCATGCCTTCTATATATATATATATATATATATATATATATTTCAAATGGAAATTTAGAAACCCTGTGTTTTAGAGAGCTATAAGTAAGTATTGGAAACTGTTGTTTTGATAATGAAGGGTTATTGAGATGAATGAGACTGTCATCTGTCAGATATTTAAAGTGGCTGTTCCTGCATTCAGTACTGACATTGATATTAAGAATAAATAATCACAATATTAACAGATAGTTTAATAAAATCCAATATTTGAAACAGTCTAAAGCTGCAACAATCATGTATTGCAAACTTTGTATGGAATACATGTCCACTTGTTTTTAGTTGTAATGATTGGACCATATGAAAACAATGTGAATGTCTTCAGGTGAGAGAGGACAGTAAAAGAGTTCACCCTGGACTGGTCGAGTTTTCCAAACTTCCGGAACAGGAGAGAAACAACAATCTACAAGCTGCTGAAAACACAATAAGGTGCTACTCATCTCAACTTTTTTCAAGCACATTTTTTTTTTTCTTTAGTCATATGACATCTGCTCAGCTTATGGACTAATAGTTATTTCTCCGATATGCCACACACCTGAAGGAACCTGCTGGCTCTAGGTGCATCAATCAGACTGTCTGATGGTTATGCTGAGAAGAATATCAAATATGTTCAACTTTCAAACAAGTATGTGTCTTTTAAGAAAATATCCTTTGTTTTTGTTTTGTTTGTTTGTTTATTTTTATTTTTTGTATTTTCTCTCTTTAAAGATAATCACTGCAGGAATTTATTACAATAACCACACACCCACTGTCAAGGCTAGTGCCTGATTAAACCAGTTATGCTCTGTTGAAATGTGGTGACCATGTTTAAATCGTTTAACTGCAGAATCTCAGAAGGCCACAAAAGTGAATAATGACTTTCATAAGGAGAAAAGGTTAAAGCTCCTTTAGGGTTTAAACACCTTGCTTTAGGTGATATATTCAGTGCTCAACAGGTCTCAAATAAATCTTTTTTTAATGGTCTTGCCTCTGTAGATATGAGCTGTGTAATGGTTACAGACCTGCTCCAGTGGATCAGTCCAGTGTCTCTCTGACATCTGATCTGGAACATCTGGTCGAGGCGCTGGCTAAAAACGAGCACAACATCTGGGCCAGAGAACGCATCAAACAGGGCTGGACCTATGCCACACAGCAGGTAGAGTTAAAACCACACAAGTAATAAATTTCTTGAATTTTTCATGGTGAACTTAATGGATAAGGTGCAAAAATGTTTTGCCAGTCCATTAGAGCTTTAGCTAGGGCCCAGACCACTCTCTTCCTACCAGCATCCGCCGCTTTTCCTGTTTTCTGTGTTCGTTGAACATTTACGTATCCTACACCTGACCACTCATATTGCTGTAGCCATTAATGATCCAATTAGCATTCATCTACATCTAACAGCTAGAGTGACTCATTGGGCTCAGCCAATGTGTACTCAAACCACCCACTGCATCACTACCTCTTCACAGAGGTCATCAGGTTGGCTCCTTCCCTTGTCAAAAATAACACATACATACATTAATTTTGTTGAGAAATCACTGGAGATATGAGGTTCTATTCCAATGTGGATATTGTTATGTATAACCTACAAAAGTCTATTTATGCACCGTCATGGTAATACACAAACTAAGCCACTTTTCTTTAAGAAAAGCAAGAGGTTTAACTTATCATTGGTCGCGCTGTCATGTTTTCCACATGAATGACAACATGGCGTCCCTCTGTGTTTGTATTTCAGGACATTAAGAGTAAGAGGAGTCCCCAGCTTGTGCCATTTTCTCTGCTAGAGGAGAGAAACAGGCGCTGCAATTTAGTGGCTGCAAGGGATGCCTTGGGAACTCTTCTTGGTCTCGGATACACTATAGAACCATCAGAACAGCATCATTGTGAGTCTAGACGTAGTAAATTGCTCAGCAGGGGCATTGCTAGGATGTCCTCTGTGGGTGGGGATCTCAATTATTTGCATGGGCAACAATAATGTTGCTTTTTCTAATTAGTTTATGTAAACAAGGGAGTAATTGAACTTTTTTGGTGTTTTCTTTGGATTGGCAGGTGATTCCTCTGGGATCACCCCATCCTACTGTATAAATGCCCCTGCTGTTCAATAGGTTAAGGTTTAAAGTTTGTTTTAGGCATATTATTTCATGAACATATATAACTGAAAGTGACTGATAACACCTCTAATAACTCTATTATTTTTTATAAGGAACCCCAAAAATGATTCCCAATGATTGTTTGTTTTACACTTTGTTGTAATAAAATAGCATATCTTTGACTTCACCTCCTATATCCTCCCTGTATAATCTCAGAATGTTGGAACTACAACCTCAAAAGCACATTAAAATCTTTAAAACAGGTACAACTCTGTAGTGTTACTAATGGATATTATCTGACTGTAGCACTTGAAGGCCCTGAAGTGAGCGCTACAAGTGAGATGTTTCAAATCTTCCGTGTGGAACAGACTTTTGCAGTGTGTGATGGGAAATGGTACTTTGAGTTTGAGGTGGTCACTGACGGGAACATGAGAGTGGGCTGGGCACGCCCTGGAGTTAAGCCAGATGTGAAGCTGGGGTCAGATGACCAGGCCTTTGTTTTTGATGGCTCTAAGGTATCTTTTTTGACACATTGTCATTTTTTGCTAATTTTTAGCATGAAAATATCATTATGTTATTCTTTACTCCTATTCCTCTTTTTTCTCTTTAGGGCCAGTGGTGGCAAGGCAGCGCCACACGATTAGGCCATTGTTGGCAGAAGGGGGATGTTATTGGATGTTTTTTGGACTTGTCCAAGAAGACCATAATGGTCAGTTTAAATGGAGAGCTACAGCTGAACAGCTGCGGCTATGAAATTGCTGCCAAAGATTTCAGTGTATCTGGAGGTGAGTATGTGTTAGTAATGAAACATGAGGGCTGGGACTCTACATGGATTAGCCATAATATTCAAATATTTCTACACTGACTGACTCCACTTACCATATACAGTATGTCCTACCGTTTGAAAACTTTAATAATCTGTAACTCTAAATACTTTGTTTGACTCCTTTCTACTTGTTCTTCAGTGGTCAGGACCCAAACAGGGCCAGAGCAAGTATTTTTTTGGCCGGTTGATCATTTTCTGTGTTACAGTTACGCTGACATGTTGGTGGTGAGTTACTGGTTAGGGTTAGTTGCGCTGGTACAAGTGGATCAGACACAGTAGTGCTACTGGAGTTTTTATACTGGCCAATGTTTTAGAAAAGCCCATACATTACTCACCTTGTAGATATAGAGTCGGAGAAATATTGTATTAATTCTTTGTGTGTGGTCACAGGGTGCTCCCCTTAAGACACTGTTCGCTAATATACCATCCAAATAACACATGCTAGGGGGCTAATAATGTATGTAGAGCAACAGAGGGACTGCAATCTGTAAAGTGAAACAAAAAATATGAACAACCAAATTAGAAATAAGTAATTCAGTTTAATGTTATGGCTAATGTCCTATACACATTATGTGCAAAATATGTTCATTACTCTTGGATTTTTTGCTATTTTAAGGTGTACCTATTGTGGACACAGACATACAGTCTTGTACACAAATAAACATAAAATTTAAAGGGACAAATTGACATGAGACACACTGGAGTAGTGTTTCTGAATAAGAACAACAGTTCCAGACCTCACTAATTTTCTAGTGTCTGAATGCAATCAGATTCTCAAGTGTTTCAAAATGTCACGTAAAGCCTTCTTTGAGGAGTAGAAACTGTTACTGCAGCAAAGGGTAATAAACTGCTAATTAACTGACTAAAAGCAGAGATGAATTACTGTCACTAAGTAATAACATGCTTAATGCTGAAATTATGCTGTGGGTTAAACATGACCTTATTTGATATTTTGTCCCCAGGTTTTTTGCCTGTATGTAGTCTGGGGGTGAACCAGGTGGGACGGCTCAATTTAGGGCGACAGGTTGACTCTCTGAGATATTTCGGTGTGTGTGGGCTCCAGGAAGGATACCAGCCTTTTGGCTTTAACATGAGCAGAGATCTGCCTTTGTGGATGAGCTGGAAAGAACCTCTGTTTATTCCTATACTGGAGGACCACCTCCACCTACAAGTAAGACCTACACTTTTATCACTGTGATCTTATAATAATAATCTAATTATTTAATCTGAAAAATCACTCTGTAGTCCGTAGAGTTCTTATATGGAAAATAAACTGTAAAAGCAGCCCATTTTCAGTTCATCATGTTTTAGACATCACAGCCATGAGCACATTAAGTTAAGGTCTTCCAGTCTGCCTAAGGCACACTATTCCAAACGGTTTGAATTGAATTAACAATGTTGTCTGACGGTAACTGAAGTGGAAGTTCTGAGGAAATCCCTTTGTGCTCTTCCTGACTTTCAGGAAGCAAAACTATTATAAGAATTTTGGGCTGAGTCTAACAATTCCTCATTGGATAGTTTTGAATAAATCACAATAGGTCAGAGGTATAAATAAATGTTGTTTCGCAGTGACTTCATACATAGATATTGATTAAATTAAAAGATAAAAACAATGTTAGCACTTCCTGCTTCATTAAAAACTTTAAATTAGAGTTAATAGCCCCCACAAGCAGTACAAACAATTCCAGGCATGTTTTAATACACGTTTGTAATCATACAGAGACTTATAGGAGACAGGGAAGTCTGAAACAGCTTCCCTCAAAAAAAAAATCCCTCAAGAATCAAACGCCACAGCACCATTCTCAACCTACATACATTTGAAATTGTACTGAAAACCATGTGATTTAAAAAGCCCTTCTATTCACAGGTCACTCGTATTGGTGGAACAGCGGACCGCCCTCCAGGTCTGAAAGTGATGCAAAGGTCAGTGGGGGCAGCGAGCAGCAGCAGCACCGGTGTTGAGTTCTTTCGTCTGAGTCTGCCCATAGAGTGTGTGCAAGTGTTCTGTAAACCTGCGGAGGGTGCTCTTCCTCCCAGCAGCAGTGTTGTCTGCCACATCAGAGAGCCAGAAGATGGGGAAGTAGACTCTGATTTTGAAATGCTGATGAAGTCAGCCCACAGGCACATGGGAAGCAGAGATGAACTGAGCAACCACAAGGACCACACCCAAGAGAAGCCTTCCAAACTTAAACAACGGTCAGTTGATGCTGATACATGCATGAGTATAAGCAGGTAGCCCCTAGACTTGCCCATGGAAGAGCTGCATGTTAGCAGTGGTTAGTTCAAGCGTCATGAAACACTGGTGTTTTCCAGCCAAATGTTTCTAGAAATGGTTCATTTTTCTGCTTCAGTTACTTGCTAGAGGTCCCTAAGAAATAAACAGTTGATATATCAAAGACATTCATTCAAATCAACATAGATTTCAAACCCAATTAAAACCAGGCCTTTCAAAGATAAACAATGTGATTTTGTTTGAGACTTGGTTCTGCTATTTAACTACTTTAATCTAGGTTTCTTCTGAAGAAGAAGCCAGAGATGAACACAAGTGGGTCTTCAGCCCGGCTTCTGGAGGAGGTCTTGGCAATCGAAAGAGATGACTGTAACCATCTTGCTGATTGCAGTAAGGTGAGAGATTTAAGACAGTAGTTAGTAGTTTATTTGTTTAGAGTTGATGTTATAAATAATGACTTACACTAGATGTTGGAACATTTAATTAAACATGTAAGACGTTCAGTAAGTACATTTATTTTCTATAGCACATTTAAAACAGCCAAAGTTGCACCAAAGTCCTTTACATAATACATAATTTTTGAAGTTTAGTAATGCGTTCAGCCCTGAGACATCACACTCCAGAGATCGGTTCCACTGCCTTATATTGCTGTTGGGATACTTGGAAGCTTAATAGCCCTCTAGCCCATCATTTAAGCCCCATTTGGATTTAATTCATTTTTCAGGGGGACGTCTGAAATAAGGAATTTAAAAACCTCTTTCTCATTGATTTTATTTATGTATTTATTTTCTTCTTTTGAAGAACAGAAGTCCTGCCAGGTGAAGTCTGGAGAACATTTAACACCTACACCGAGTAACTAGTTCAGTAACTTCCATTTCCATATTGTTTCGCTGCTCTCAAAATGATTTCGGGGGGAGTATCTATGGAAACACCTGCTCAGTACCCAGTCTTGTATTTTATCCAAAGCAAGTTGAGATCTGCTGGTTAAAATGCAGATATTTGCATCTAGACAGGGTTATAATTATCAGACAACTGGCTAGTTCAGTGAAAAACAGTGGGTAATTCAGCCTGTAATATTCTCCGAGGGGGTGGGGCGGGATGGGCTGGGGATGAAGAGAGAATTGCCCCAGGACCTCATGGAAATACATCCCGTCTGGATATGGCTCAAGTCTCATTTACATCTCAACTTGCTGACTGTTCATTAATTACAAAAGATGTTTATACAATTTTGGGCATATATTGTATATCTTCTCTTTCTGTTACACTCTTCTCTTTTTTTCCTCTATGTATCTCACCATTTTACAGTACTACTATTCCGTGAAGATCCCACATGGTCAAGATCCTTCTTGCGTTTGGGTGGGGTGGGTGACCACAAATTTCCACTGTCCTGAGCAGATCTTTGACCTGGAGAAAATAAAAACTGTAACGGTAACACTCGGAGATGAGTGGGGTAAAGTTCTGGAGAGGTTAGTGACATCACTGGGCTTCTGATAGTGTTATGGTTCCAAAGATGGTTTTATGTATAACTGTATGACAATGTTTTGGGTTGTTTTAATGTGTGCGTGTACCATGCAGTGTGAAGCGCAGCTGCTGTTACATGGTTTGTGCAGCAGAGAGCAGTAGTCTCTCTCACAGCCGCAGTAGCAGTGGGCTGGAGATCGGATGTCTAGTGGACACAGCTACTGGATTGCTCACCTTCACAGTTAATGGAAAAGAGATGGGAACCTACTACCAGGTAACCACAAGAACAGCGTTCCAGAGAGAGTATACCAAGCGAACTCAATCTTGCAACCTTTTTCATTAGCTTCAGCACTTTGACTTGGATTCAGCTGCTTTCACTGGACACCCACTCCGAAAACAAATGCTCAGTTGTGCGCACACTTTTTATATCAAGCTTTAAAATGCATATGATATGGGATGCTCTGGAGCAACAGCACATGAGGCTAACATAACCAAACTCAATGCCAAGTGTTGGCTAGAGCTCTACAGAGTCACTAGGCACTCGGCTGTGAAGTAGCAGAATAGATTTTTATTATTATTCATTCATTCATTATCTGTAAGCGCTTATCCAGTTCAGGGTCGCAGTGGGTCCAGAGCCAACCTGAAATCATTGTGCGCAAGGCAGGAATACACCTGGAGGGGGCGCCAGTCCTTCACAGGGCAACACTCACACATTCACTCACACCTACAGACACTTTTGAGTCGCCAATCCACCTACCAACGTGTGTTTTTGGACTGTGGGAGGAAACCGAAGCACCCGGAGGAAACCCACGTGGACACGGGGAGAACACACCAACTCCTCACAGACAGTCACCCGGAGCGGGACTCGAACCCACAACCTCCAGATCCCTGGAGCTGTGTGACTGCGAGAGATTTGGAGAGATTTTCCCCTAGGTTACTCTTGATCTGGTGTATATGTAGGGCAGTTAAGCAGTTTTGTAGCAGTAGTTTTTCAAAATTTCAGAGTTTGTGCTTTCTCTCATATGGATTATGTTTTTTATTCATCTAGGTGGAGCCTAGCACTAAACTGTTCCCAGCTGTTTTTGCCAAAGCCACAAATCCTGAGATTTTCCAGTTTGAGCTTGGACGAATCAAGGTGAACACATTAAGAGTCAATCCTCAAGAAAAATTTAAATGCCATATAAAATGGATAAAGTGTAAACTTTGAAATTAGTTGTTATTTGTGGAAAAAAGGCATTTTTATTGGTATTGACAAGTATAAAACTCCTCTCCAGCATCAGGTGGAATTCTTCTTCTTCATTTTTCTGTCCTCAGGGTGTGTTACCATTTTCTGCTGGTGCTTTTCGGAGCAAGAGGAATAACTCAGAGCCTGATTGTCCGCCAAGACTGAGCATTCAGTGCCTGAACAGAGCAAGGTGGACACGGTTACCTGACCACAGTCCCCAGGTGGAGCTGACTCATCTGGAGGAAAGACACGGTTGGAGAGCACAGTTGACAGAGAGCCTACAGGCCATGGTTCTGCACATCCCTGAGGAGGACAGGTCAGAGGACCAGAGGTCATTTAACTGTGTACAGTGTTTGCTCGTGATTTGTAAATGTGTAAGATGAACATTGTAAATTTCCTGATTGAAATCATTTTGAGGCAAAACAGCATCTTTTAGGCCAAACTATGTAGTAGTTTGAGTTTGAATGGTTGAGGGTTGTGCTACTCCTGACTACTGCATCACATGTTTTAAGAACTCTGTGGTCAAGTTCAGAGAGTTTCTAAACAATTTGTTTAAAATGATTTAGCAGATTTCAGATTTAGGATAAGCTTTAAATGATCATGACATTTAAATACATTTTAAAATTTATTTTTTAGATGTTGTGTGTAGCACTAGCATTATATAAATAAAAGTGTATAATTAATTCATTTTCAGTATTTCATTCTTGCTCTTTCTCTCACTCTCTGTCTGTCTCTCTCAGGTGCATAGACATACTAGAACTCTCAGAAATGGAGCACCTGCTCAGTTTCCATGAGCACACCCTCCGTCTCTATTCCTCCCTTTCTGTCCATGGAAACGCTCGTGTTAGCCAAGCTCTGTGCAGCCATGTGGACCAGCCACAACTCCTCTTTGCTTTGAAGTGTCCTCAAATGCCTGGGCCCTTGCGAATGGGTTTCTATGCCCTTTTAACCAGTATCCATCTCAGTGCCCATGCCAGTGCTATTCAGGAGACAACCCATGAGTTCATTGTGCCCATGACTGATGCCACGCAGGCCATTACACTTTTTGAAAGTGATAGCAAACGCCACAGCCTCCCAGGAAGTGACATTAGCACCTCGTTGAGGCCCAGAACACAATATGCTTCACCATGTTTTGTCACCATTAACAACAGTGTCCAGCACAGCTGTTCCCACCAGAGTTCAGATTTCCCCATGGATGTACTGAAGACCCTTATCGCAGCTATGCTGGAGGAGGCAGTTTACGCAGTGGGGCAGGGTGTGAGGGATCCTGTAGGGGGCAGTTTAGAGGTCCTGCTGTTTCCTCTCCTCCAATTGCTCCACACACTGCTGCTCCTGGGTGTGTTTCAGGGCTCAGGCCTGAGGCGTGTCCTTTCTTTAATCTTGCCTTCTGTCTACATGAGAGAAATCTGCACAGGAAGACTGGGGGGTGGGGATGAAGAGCTTCTTGAAGGTAGAGAAGATGAAGACAGAGTTAGAATGCTCAGTGTTCCTCTGTTGGAGTTACAGACAAAACTTCCAGATACAGTTAAATTACAGGTAAGTTTTTTTTCTTTAGCCTAATTAGGGTTGGGCGATGTAGTCAAAATTTATATCACGATATGTTTCTTAAATTCGGTCTGTACGATATAGTTCCGATATCAATGTGAACAATATAAAAACCACAGAAAACCTACCGGGATGACATCACCATCAAACATTGACAATATACATTTTAAGGTTTGTTTAAAAAATATTGAACTGATGGCAGCGCCCTGTAATAAACATCAATCAGTGACAGATGATGTAACTAATGTTTATTGAAATATTGAAAATGTGTTTAAAAATCAAATCGTTGTTGAAACATTTTATATTGCGATATATATCTTCGATATATTAGTGTTCTTCTCCAGGTGTGGCTCAAAGCAAGCTTGTGCTATTTATTACCCTCCTTGATTCATTGTAAATTGTAATTCACATAAAATTAAAGGAATATTAGGTAGTATTTTTTATGTTAAACTGCAGATTTATATTCATTGTGATGGTTCACTGACCTGCTACTCTGGTCTGCAGAAATATCACTACATAAGTTTTGGAGGGGGTGGCACGGTGGCGCAGCAGGTAGTGTCACACAGCTCCAGGGACCTGGAGGTTATGGGTTCAATTCCCGCTCCGGGTGACTGTCTGTGAGGAGTTGGTTTGTTCTCCCCGTGTCCGCGTGGGTTTCCTCCAGGTGCTCCGGTTTCCTCCCACAGTCCAAAAACACACATTGGTAGGTGGATTGGTGACTCCAAAGTGTCCGTAGGTGTGACTGTGTGTGAGTGTCTTTGTTGCCTTGTGAAGGACTGGCACCCCCTCCAGGGTGTATTCCCGCCTTGTGCCCAATGATTCCAGGTAGGCTCTGGACCCCCGCAACCCTGAATTGGATAAGCGGTTACAGATAATGAATGAATGAATGAAAAGTTTTGGAGGCACATTGGAAACAACCCACTCCCTTGATTTCAGGACAGTGTTGTAAAAGTGAATTACACTCTGCAAACTGCAATGGGAAACAAGGAAGAAAAATACCAAATCTTTCCTAGTGTTCAGTCAGTTTTTTCATATGTACATAAATGTGTACAAGGGGATAAGATAAAACCACACTCAGAACAGTTTTAAACCATTTTAATAATTTCATTTTATTCAAATAATTTCACATGGTCTCCCTCTGTCTGTCGCTCTTGCTCTCGCTCAGCTATGCCACCTGCTTCAGCTCCTGTGCAACTATCAGGTGCGTCACAGAGTTGAGGCCATAGTGGCATTCTCCGATGACTTTGTGGGTCAACTCCAGGACAACCAGCGCTTCAGATACAGTGAGGTCATGGAGGCACTCAACATGTCAGCAGCTCTGACTGCCCGCAAGACCAAGGAGTTCCGTTCCCCACCGCAAGAACAGGTCAGAAGTCTTGAACAAGGGCCCAAGGTCAATGATAATAGAGGGTTTCACCAAGTGCGACCATGAATAAAAATGACATTTATTTTCATTTTAACCTTAATTCTCATTTATAGTATACAGTAATGGAAAGTGACAAGTGTCAGATGGCAGCTTTAAATATCAGCAAAAACATGGCATATTTCTCATTTATTCCTAATTACAACAGTGCAGCATTTTCCTAGCTAGTTTAGATCAAATTCTAATACATCAAGCCTTGTTTGGTAAATGTGCCAATATTGTACTAAAATAACAGTATTATATATGTACAATATTGAAGAGACCTGTCCTTCACTAACAGATGAACATGTTGCTGAGTTTTCAAGACGAGCAAAAGAAGTGTCCATGTCCTGAGGAGATAAGAGATCTGCTCTGGGGCTTTCACCTGGACCTGAGGAGCCATTGTGGTAAATGACCGATTATAGGCCAAAGAGTTTTACAGCCAGTCTCATCACATACAGAAACATTGAGGAGCATTTTAAATCTTTATCTCATTTTTAAATCTTTATATCTTTACAGGAGTTGAGATAGATAAAGTCTTAGTTAATGAAGATGAGCAGGACAGGCCAATCAGGCGTCAGTTAAAAAGTCTGCTGGACACAATGACCTATCTAAAGAGGAGAATGTCTGGAATAACCCCAGAAAGCCTTGTGCCTAAATCAGGTATGAAATGCAATGTATTTTTGTGATACCATTACTGATTCTTCAAATTCTGCCAAAGGTTTTCCAAATGCAGGAATGTTTGCCTCTATTCTTCTCACGTCTATCCTGATTTTCACTCTGGATCTCTGTAGTCTCTCTGCGGCAGCTGATCTCATACACCATGATGCAGTGGACTCAGGAAGGGCTGTCAGATTATCCTGCCCTAGCCAGGGCTGCTTTTGCCCTGCTGCAGTGTCAGTACGCTGGACTGTCTAGCCAAATGTCCGCCCCACTCTTTAAAACATACTGCATCAGCCAGAGCTCAGTGGAGGACACTATATGCCTGCAGGGGGCACTGGGACGTATCCGCTCACTGCTCAGGGCCAGGATGGGCACAGAAGAAGAGGAACTCATGATAAGAGGACTTGGGTAATAAGAGAAGTTTATCCACCAAAACCTAATTTGTATGTATGGAGCCCCAAAGTTGGTGTAATATATTGTTGTAGAATAATTTATTTAGGCCACAATATACACACAATTGTGTGACCACAATATAATATATTAAATATATGTTATATTGAGGCCTCAATTTATTATATTTTGACCTCAACATATTATCTCATATAAATAAATGAATACATACATACCCCAAACATTGCTTTGTAATGGAAATTTAAGATGGAGTTATTTGAATTTTTCTCAGATTGTATGTTATACACTGAGCAAACATCAGCATTGAGATCGGGATTTCACTCTAGCTCTAGTGCTATAAACATCCATAGTAGAAAGGAATATATTATTTAATTTTATTTATTATTTTAAACAACCCTTTGAAGCTAAGTCTTGTACTGCCCCTGATTTTGTCTAACTTAATATTGAAATGGCTGTGGACCTTCAAATCTGCTCACCCTCAGATTTAAAAAATGTTTTGTGTCTTTTGCAGTGACATCATGAAAAATAAAGTGTTCTACCAGCACCCAAACCTTATGAGGACATTGGGCATGCATGAGACTGTCATGGAGGTTATGGTCAATGTCCTTGGGGCTAGAGAGTCTAAAGTAACTGAATTTTCTTTGTTTATTAAACACATTTACAGCTGTTAGTTTGGTCAATGTTACATTTTTCTCACAAAACATTTTAATTTTACTTATGCTGGTCTTGGATTATAAGAAAAATAAAAGTCCTTCTTTTCTTTGTGAGGATATCATGTTTCCAAAGGTGGTGGCCCACTGCTGCCGCTTCCTGTGTTATTTCTGTCGAATCAGCCGACACAACCAGAAGGCCATGTTTGATCACCTCAGTTATCTCCTGGACCACTGCAGTGTTGGACTTGGTGTGTCACATTTTATTAAACTAGTTCAATCTGTCAATCTGTTCTGGAACATTCCACATTTTGTTAAATTCCCTCTTCCTATTATGTTAAAACCTACAAATTAACAGTCAGATAAGCAATAAGTAGTGTCATCACAAAAATCTTTGATTGATAAAGGCCAGCATGTGTCTCCTCAGCATCTCCGTCTATGCGAGGCTGTACTCCTCTGGACGTAGCTGCAGCTTCTCTGATGGACAACAATGAACTTGCCCTGATTCTTACAGAACCAGACTTGGAGAAGGTAAGAACTGCTACCATCTTGAGAAGGCTGTCTATTTGTTGTCTATTTCTGTCATTGAGTTACTGTGAATCATATATTTTGGCAGGCCAAACTCTTTACATTGCTGTAGGAAATGCAGTATTTGGCAGGTTAAACTGTTTATCTCTCTGTATTACTACAAGTGGTGCAGTATTTCACAGTTTATACACTTTAGCTTGGTTTGCTGCTGCAGGTTCTTTAGTACTTGGCAGGTGAAACTCCGCGTTGCTGCAGGCATTGCAGTATTTGGCAGGTTAAACTCTTTCTTTGTATTTCTGCAGGTGGCTCAATATTTGACAGGTTAAACTCTGTCTCTCTGTATTACTGCAGGTGGTGCAGTATTTGGCAGGTTGTGGTTTGCGTAGTTGTTCTCTGTTGGTCTCTAAAGGATACCCTGATATTGGCTGGAATCCTGTGGAGGGAGAGAGATACCTGGACTTCCTACGCTTTGCTGTTTTTTGTAATGGTATGAACTGAAAAAATAAAGTCCAATGGAAGCTTTAAATCTAAAATTAGAGATTAGAGAATGTAAATGTAATATCCAATGCATACCATGCACTGTTGTCCAACATGTATGGAAATTGAAAGAAATATATTTAAGGAAATGTATTTTAAACAGTTAAAAATAAACATGGGCGGCATGGTGGCGCAGCAGGTAGTGTCGCAGTCACACAGCTCCAAGGGCCTGGAGGTTGTGGGTTCGATTCCTGCTCCGGGTGGCTGTCTGTGAGGAGTTGGTGTGTTCTCCCCGTGTCTGCGTGGGTTTCCTCCGGGTGCTCCGGTTTCCTCCCACAGTCCAAAAACACACACTGGTAGGTGTATTGGCGACTCAAAAGTGTCCGTAGGTGTGAGTGAATGTGTGTGTGTCTGTGTTGCCCTGTGAAGGACTGGCGCCCCCTCCAGGGTGTCTTCCCGCCTTGCGCCCAATGATTCCAGGTAGGCTCTGGACCCACCGTGACCCTGAACTGGATAAGCGGTTACAGATAATGAATAAAAATAAACATTTAAGACAATTAAAGATATTCACAGTATATTGCTGATAGCTATTTAGCGTGTTTTCACTGTGCAGGTGAAAGCGTAGAGGAGAACGCTTACGTGGTGTTGAGGCTCCTAATTCGTCGGCCTGAGTGCTTTGGACCCGCCTTGCGAGGGGATGGTGGGAATGGTCTCTTAGCAACCATAGAAGAAGCCACCAGGATCTCTGAGGACCAGAACGGAGATGGTTCTTTCAGAGTGTACCACTCTAGTAGCACACTGTTAGTTAATAAACCCTTTTCCTTCTGTTTTTCTGAAAGTTATTTTACTTGGTCTACATCATCTTGTCTCTATCGCACACAGGAACACACTCGATGATGAGGATGATGACATCATCCACATGGGTCATGCCATAATGACATTCTATTCAGCTCTTATTGACCTGCTGGGCCGTTGTGCCCCAGAAATGCATGTAAGTATCGGGATTTATTAACTCATTTCCAATCTGACATCCTGATAATTTTCTATAGTTATAGGACCCCACAACTAGCATCTGTTTCTTAGTTATATTTGCTCATTTCCAGTTCATCAGAAAAAGGGTCTGATTGGGTAGTGACATATCACATGATCACACAAAGATATTGGTGGAATCACATGGAAATACTTCTGATGAAATCCTGGTTCAATTTCTCTCATTTTTAAATCAGTGATCACCATTTTATAACTTTTGAGAAAAATATTGACAATGTGCTTGTGGTTTTGCTGTGCTCAGCTTATAGAAGCTGGTAAGGGTGAAGCTGTTCGTATCAGAGAAATCTTGAAGTCTTTGATTCCTCTGAAGGACCTGGAAGGGGTCATTAGCATCCCCTTTTCTCTCCCATTTCTGGACACAGGTATAATCAACTCATATGTTATTATTTCTGGTCAATAGCTGAAAAAACATTTATGGAACTTTTGAATAAATTATACCAATAACTACAACTGAAGCCATAATTATTGAAATAAACATTTCAATATTCTTTTTCTACACCAGACCATTCATTTGTAGCATTAATTTTATTATGATTATGTTCAATTAAAAACATGTATCTCCATTTGTATTAATTATTTGTTTACTACATCATTTGAACACAGCAGCTCTCCTTTCCATCTGTTTTGGGAGATACATGTATTTTATTGGGCTGAGACTGAAGTGTAGAGACTGTTACTTCAGCAGAGAGGGGACACATTATGTGTTAACTCCTTTTATTTCAGAAGAAATATTGACTTCATAGGTGTCAACAAAGTTTTGGCAGTGTGAAATTGTATATATAGTATTAAATCTTTTATTTCTGTTTCAGAGGGTTCAGTGATGGAGCCAGACATGTCCAAGATTTTCTGTCCTGATCATAAGGCAGCCATGGTGTTGTTTCTAGACAGGGTCTATGGGGTCCAGGACCAACAATTCCTCCTTTCATTACTCAAGAATGGCTTCCTCCCTGACCTGCAGGCTGCTGTTACCATGGATACTGTGAGAGTCTCATCATTTTCATCTGACTACAGATCTGTTTTTAAATAGTTTTTTAAAACTTCATATGCTAAGCAAATTGATAGAGATGTCTGTATTTGATCTCCACTGGTAGCTCCTATATATTACATTATTTATTATATATTACTTAATCAATAATAGCTCTAAATAGTCAGCTCATGATTACTCATGGAGTAAAAGATTATTAATGCTTTATAAACTAACCTTATAAATTATAATCTAGACCCCCCTCTCTCTGTCTCTCTCTCTCTCTCTCTGTATAGACTGGTGTGGGGGACACAGACATGGCTCTGGCTCTGAATCGTTACATGTGTGTGTCTGTTCTTCCAATGCTGAGTAAATATTCATCTTTGTTGTGCGACTCTTCTCCTGTCCATTTTGCTGCAATGGATACTCTCCTGCAGTCTCTGTACAGTCTCTCGAAGGCAAGCAGCCTCACCAAGGCCCAGAGAGACTCCATCCAGGACTGTTTACTTTCTGTGTGCGGGTGAGAATCATTCTGAGAATCCAATAACTAACCATCTAACTGATGGAAGTCAGTCTCCACTTATTTCTGTGAGTGTGTGCAATCTGTGACATCAGCATCTAGGGCTTTTCTCCTTCGTTGGCCTCTAAACCTTCAGAGGTCCTAGTTGTCTTATATTATCTTGCTGTGCAACCAAATAGTAAATAATGTTATTCTCAGCAGCCTTGGTGAAAATGATCAGAAAAGCTATAGCACTGTCCTCTTTTATCACCATAAACCAGCAATCTGTTAAGGCCAAAAATTCACACCAAAAATTAATTTATTCATTCAAAATCTGTAACCATTTATCCAGTTCAGAGTCACGGTGGGTCTGGAACCCACCTAGAATCACTTGGCACAAGACATAAGCACACCCTGTGGGGGCACCAGGCCTTCGCAACGCAACACACACACACACACATTCACTCACACACTCACACTTAAGGACAATTTTGAGTCATCAATCCACCTACCAATGCCTTTTGGACTGTGGGAGGAATCTGGCACATCTGGAGAAAACTCACGTGGACACAAGGAGAACACACTAAACTTCTCACAGACAAGTCACCCGAGGCAGGACTTGAACCCAAACTTATATGAGATGAAAAAAAAAGTTACCTTGTGGTCTATGTGTAAACCAACTTCTGCTCCATAGACTCGGTCCCCCACATGGGGGGGGGGGGTTGGCTATGTTTAAGAAATGTTCAGTTCAGGAATACTGATGCTGTCTGTCTATGAGGTGTCAGAGAAATTTCATTATGTGGAGAAGAGTTGTGCTTATTGCATCTTATTATTTTACAGAGAATGAGAAAAATCAAATCGCTGTGAGGCATATTTTTTCAAAGAAAATTAAATAATGTATAATTGGACTCTTCAGGCTCTGATCTTTATGCCACAGGAAACTGAAGCCTTCCCTGTTACAGCCTCTACTAAGGAGTCTTGTACTCGATGTTCCCCAGCTGACTGAAAATACCAAGATGCCCCTTAAGGTCTTTCTTTTAAATTTTTCCCTCCTAAGTTTTAGATTAATTTTAATAGTTTGATCCAGCAAACATTCTCTCATTTTGACTTGCAGCTACTGACCAATCATTATGAGCAGAGCTGGATGTATTACTGCATGATTGGTGCTCAGGGTGGCATTGGTTCAGCATCAAAAGAGGAGCTTCTGCTAAGCAGGAAGCTCTTCTGGGGCATATTCCAGGCTCTATCCAAAAAGGTGGGTTCAAGTGAAGCATAGCAGTGAAGATTTCCTTCCTTCTGATATTGCAACCCTTTGTCAATTCACTGTGTTTGTTAGTATACCTCTATCTTTGGGATGCCCAATGCATCAATCATGATTTGCTTTTATTTTGTTCTCTAGCCTTATGAAGCTGAGCTCTTTGAGCTGAGTCTAAGTTGCCTCAGTGCTGTGGCTGGAGCCATCCCGCCTGACCACACTGACTCCAGATGCAGTGGTGGACTGGAGGGACACTCCTCACTGGATTCAGGTGGACAATTCTGCCCTCAACCCTTAGACACCTCCAAGTGAGAACATTTAAAGTCTATATTTACAGTTACATAATTGTTTAAAGGAATCTAATGTCCACTAAAACACTAAAAATGTTCTTACAAATATTTACAAACATTCTTAAGTTGTTTCTTAAAATGTTTATTTAGCGGCTATTACAGTTACCAATATATCTGGATTACATAACGTAAATATTAATTTTTTGTATTAAGAAGTATGTGACTTTCCTGAACTTTTCCAGTGTCACTGTGCCAGAGAGTCTGGATTATGTGGTGAATAAATATGCACAACACACTCATGAGAGGTGGTCATTGGAGAAGGTATGAATCAAAGGTTATCAGGTGCCTTAAAGCTTCAAGGACTGGCAATGTCATTTGTATTGTTTCTTTTATAGAAGTGCCTTTTATGATACATTTCCACTTTAATATATTTAATACTTGTTATTTAAAATTGCCTTTGGAATATATTCATTGTTATTGGCTAGTTGCGTGTGCTGGACACATTTTTTTTATTATATGTTTAGTTTGACAGTTGTATGTGTTGAATGAAGCAAGGTTGTTGAATGTTGTATGTTTGCTTCTAGTTTGCTAATGGTTGGGTCCATGGGGAGCAGATGTGTGAAAGTTCTAAGGTCCACCCACTGCTGAAGCCCTACAGAGCATTATCTGAGAGAGTATGTGCATATTTAAAATAAAAAATAAAAACTTAAAAGACAATAAACACCAAGTTTACTTATGGATTTACTAATGCTTAGAAAGCCTTTTTAATTTCTGTTCTGTATTTGATTCTTGCGATTTTCCTCCTGCTTGGGATCTGTTTTAGGATAAAGAAAGCTACAGATCAGCCATTAAAGAGACAGTAAAGATCATGCTGCTCTTAGGTTGGCACATCGAGAGGACAAAAGACGGAGAGGCAAGGGGTCTTCATAACCCAGCCAGGAGAATTTCACAATCTGGGCAGGTAACACACTAACCATAACTGCCCCAACAACTGAATATGGAAATTCTTAATGAGACATTGTTAAACATAGTTAGTGTTAGATTTAGGACTGGGTTTTTAGGTTCGGGTTAAATTTTACAGTTAGGTTTAATAATTAGATAAAACTAGATGATCTGAAGCAGCTGCAAATGAGCCTGAGGCCTCCAAGCTTAATGCCCTTTAATACTAGGCTGGTTAACAGTGGAACTGGATTCTCTTTTTTATGATGGAGCTCTTATAAATTTAAAATAACTTAAGGTGATATTATCCCACTTACCGAAGAATCCTTTGTTAACCCACTCTTGAGGAGCAATTGCTTCATATAAGAAGTAGATTTACAGCTCATAATCTTCCTAACTACTGTTAACACAAACCTAATGTGTCTTTCTTGTAGCTGTCATTTGAAGGAACCTCCACATTCAGCCCCAAACCTGCAGATACAAGCAGCATCACGCTGGCCTGGGATCAGTATGTAAGTCTATTCACCACGTAAATGCAGCACAATCATTGCAAGCTGAACTTTATAGTTTATTATATCATAACGACTTTATACTATCCAGCAATTTTGAAAAATGTTATAATATGAAGCAATATGTGTTTATCTCCCTTCACCCTTATTCCCTTATTCACCCTTGTTGTGTGCTACTATGTCAGGCAATGGCAGAACAGCTGGCAGAGAATTACCACAACATCTGGGCCAAGAAGAAACAACAGGAGCTGCAAGCTAAAGGTTTCTATTACTAACAGTGACAGTCGCTAGACTATGGGACACAGAGGTTTAGATTATTAAGACTGGCACATGCTAAAACTACCATAGTTTCTATTTTTTTTTAATCAAAAACATTAAGAATACTTAACCATGCTGTGGTTGGGATGCTGTGCACAATGTAAATAAAATGCAATGATATGCAAATCAATTAAACTACATACTAAATTTAAATAGTCCAAAGATTTTATATCAATTGTAGAAACTGAAAAAATATGGCCAAAAATAATGACAAAAAATGGTGTAATGACAAAAGAAATCTCTGGTGGAATGTCTCGCAGCTAATTAAGTTACCTGTCAGCAGCTCAGTAAGATGGGAATTTGTCACCATTTTGTAAAAGACTAAAGGGACACATACTGCAACAATTCAAGGGAACAATAGCAAAAAACATCATATCATTAAATATCAGTGCAAGAGAGAAGCTGTTAGAAAACTATTATTGGATAGCCATGACCTTCGGGCCCCCAGGCAGCCCTGCATTCCTGCATTAAAAACAATTCTGTAGTGGAAATTACTGCATGGGCTCTTCCAAAAAAACATTGTGAGCACAGAGCACATTGTTGCACCAACAAATGCAAGTTAAAAGTGAATCATGCACTAAAAAATATAAAGTAGATCCAGGAACACAGGCTGTGACCTGATAAAATCTCTTTTGTTAATCATGGATGCCTTTTCTTCTAGACTAAAAAAACAAGAGGGATTGTCCAGCTAATATCTACTCACAGTTGAAAAGCCATCATCTGTGACGTTTTGGTGGGGCATTAGTGCACATCTGTGACAGCGCACTGTTAATGCTGAAATATACAGGTGCATCTCAATAAATTAGAACAGGGGTTTTCAACTAGTGTTCCGAAGCCCCCTGGTAGTCCGTGACATGCTATCCAGTTAAAATACTGAAAATACTTTTTGAAAATTATTTCATCTTATTTTTTTTTCAGAACATTTTCATTTGATTTGGGGATCCGAATGAATAATGAATTTAATGCATATTGAAAAAACATGATGGGAGAACCTTATCCTTGGACTAATCAGGTTGATCAACTGTACTTTGCCAATGCAGTGTTAGTAACGTCATATAAAACAGTCTCTTGCACACAAGTTAACTAGCTAGCAAAAGCAGATAACTATACACACATCCCCCTGCCCCAGTGCATGCACACACACACACAGACACACAATGGGCTGCAGACTACTGCTTAGTCTAAATGGTGGACCCTGGGGCAGTTGAAAACCCTTGAATTAAAATATCATGAAAAGGTTTGTTTATATTAGTAATTCAATTCAAAATGTGAAACTCATATATTATATTTATTCGTTACAAACAGAGTGATCTATTTCAATCGTTTACAGTACCAGTCAAAGGTTTGGACACATCATCTCATTGGTCATTGGTGGAATAGGGCTATTCACTGTTTAGAATTGTGTACCAGTCCTACCTCTGCACAACACAAGTTATGGTCTCAGACACATTAAGAAGGTGAGCAGTTCCACAATTTAACTTTTGACAAGGCCACAGCTGTTCACTGAAAACCAATCCAGGTGACGGCCTCATGAAGCTGATTGCGAGAACGCAGACAGTGTGTAAAGCTTTCATCAAAGCAAAAGGTGGCTACTTTGAAGAATCTAAATTATAAAACTTTCTGGTTTGTTTTACACTTTTTTTAACTACATAATTCCATATGTGTTCCTTCATAGTTTTAATGTCTTCCATATTCATTTACAATGTAGAAAATAATAAAAAAAAACAAAACAAAGAAAAACCATTGAATGAGATGTTCAAACATTGACTTTGTACTGTACATTCAATACATGTGGAAAATGTCCCAAAACAATGTAAACCCTCCCTGAGTGAGTGTGTCCAAACATTTGATACTATATTTTTTTCAAACACTGTTACTATCTTTTTAATGTTGATAATGAAAACCCAATAGTCATTACCTACAAAGGTTTCCTAATCATTTAAAATGATCTCTTAGTCTGGTTCCGCTACACAATCACAGGGAAGAGTGCTTACTTGACAGATGTCCAGAAAGCAGTCATTGACACCCTCCTGCTGTATCCAAGCATATTAATGGAAATTTAGATGGAAGGAAAGTGTGGTAGAAAAAGGTGCACAAGCAACAGGGATAGCTGAAGCCTTGAAAGGAGATTCACAGGTGGACTGTTGCTGGAGTCAGTGGTTCAAGAGCCACCACACACAGACGTATCCAGGACATGGGCCACAACTGTCGCATTCCTTGTGTCAATCCCCTCATTACACAGAGACAACGGCAGGAGGGTCTTACCTGGGACAAGGAGAAAAAGGACTGGACTGTTGCTCAGTGTCCAAAGTGTTGTTTTCAGAGGAAAGTAAATTTTGCATTTAATTTGGAAATCAAGGTCCCAGAGTCTGGAGGAAAAGTGGAGAGACAGAGTCCAAGCTGCTTGAGTCTAGTGTTAAGTTCCCACAATCAGTGATGGTTTGGGGAGCCATGTTATCTACCAGGTAATTTTGCCTTCTACCAGGAAATTTTAGAGCACTTCATGCTTCCCTCTGCTGACTTTATGGAGATGCAGATTTCATTTTCCAGCAGGACTTGGTACCTGTCCACACTGCCAAAGTTACCAATACCTGGTTTAATAACCACAGTAACACTGTTCTTGATTGGCCAGCAATGGATGGGATTTTGTCAAGAAGAAGATGAGAGACACCAGACCCAACAATGCAGATGAGCTTAAGGCTGCTATCAAAACAACCTGGGCTTCCATAACACCACAGCAGTGCCACAGGCTGATCGCCTCCATGCCACACTGCATTGTTGCAGTAATTCATGCAAAAGGAGCCCCAACCATATATTGGTTACATATACTGTACCTAATTTTAATTAGGCCAACATTTCTGTATTGAAAATCTTCTATAATATTCTAGTTTTCTAAGATAATGGAATGCTTGAAATAGATCACTCTGTTTGTAATGAATACATATGAGTTTCAGTTTTTGAATTGAACTACTGAAATAAATTAACTTCTTGATAATATTATAATTTATTGATATGCACCTGTATATAAGTTTAGGAGCAACATGATGTCATCTAGACAAAGACTCTTTCAGCATGGAGCCACAGCATGTGATTTGGCACTGTCATAATGCCTACCCTGAAAAAGACAGCAGGCTAAACTGGTCCAGACCTGCCATTCATTTTAAAACGTGAACTAACATTTTCAGTTTAAATATTTGATGTATGATTTTGTACTCTTTTCAAATATAGGGTTTAAATGATTTGCACATCACTGCATTACATTTTTAAATTACATTTTTTAAGAGTCCGTTTTTTTAATATGAGTAATGTGACTATTACACTATTAATGTTACTAATAATAATGGTTAATGCAGCTTATCCGAATTTGGGATTGAAAAGAATACCAGACCAGTGTATGGTTTATGCAAATTAACTGATTTTCATTTACAAAATTTTCACAAATACTATTTGTACATGTGTATGATGTG
The DNA here is from genome assembly GCF_029633855.1 of Hoplias malabaricus. NCBI lineage: Eukaryota > Metazoa > Chordata > Actinopteri > Characiformes > Erythrinidae > Hoplias > Hoplias malabaricus. Next base: position 68,101,331 of record NC_089800.1, read on the forward strand.
TAAGACACTAAACAAACCACATTTGTATTTAAAGAAAATGTTACAGGGTTAATTATATGAACAGTTTGAAAAATGCTTACGAGATTAGTTTGATATGTATATGTGTGTATCAGGAGGTAAGTAAATATTCACTGCATAAGGACCTCAAAAGCTGGTCAGTAAGCCGAAATGCTTTAAATGTCTGTGTCCAGGAGGAGGCAGTCACCCTCTTCTCATTCCATATGATGCTCTGAGTGGCAGAGAAAAAAACAGAGTCAGAGAAAGAGCGCAGGATGTGCTGAAGTTCTTCCACATCAATGGATACACAGTGTGGAGGTGAGGGTCATGAAGCTAATGGTAAGCCTGCAGTGGAGTTCACATTCAGTGTGCATTCCACTCTCATGGAAAGCTTTAGATATTTTTGAACACAATTGTGTAACTTTGTTTTATTTCTGTTTTCTCTTAATGCACCTATTTTAGGCCTTCAGTACTCCTTATGAACTTACATTTGTCTTAATGCTGAAGGTTTTGAGTGCAGCTTTGGAGTTGTAGAAAAAGTCAGGGGGTCAATGCATTCGCTTGTTTATTTTCCATAATCACTCCATCTTGGTCAGGGTCTTGGTGAGTCCAGAGTCTTCCCAGAATCATTTGTGCTAAGCAGGAAAACACCCTACCACCTTGCTACATGGGGATACATATCAATATTAAATCCATGACATTAACATGTATCTCAGAATAGTAATGTCGCAGGAAAAGAAAACAAACTTCTTAACTTTCAATTGTAGTCAATGTAAAAATATTTTATTCCAAGTAATTATTCCCAAGCATTTTTATTGATTTATTCATCATGAAATTTTCACACGATGTGAAAGAAAGCTGCTGTAGTAAACAAAACATTGATTAAATTGGCGATACATGTTTTTAATGGGTAAGTAACGATATATTTATTTGTTAGGTCATATTTGTTAACAAAAAGTGTAAAACTGGAGTACCAACTGATTAAAGTTCTCTTCTAGAATAATACCACTCCCTCCACACTCATTAAGTATTCAAATTACTTTCAACCTAAAATAATTTATGTACAACCATAAAAAGAAAACACCTCCACACCAAAAATTTTGAAGGTAATGAGACCAAGGAGTTTTACCACTTATTACCAAAGCCTAAATATATATATATATATATATATTATTTAACTGGAAAGTCAAAAGGTGTAAATCAATTCTTACTAGGAAGCTTTGAGAATTTGTATATTGCAGGAAGTGAGTTTGTACTATGTTTGAACCTCTGATTGTGTTATTATTAAGGGAGCGGACCCCTGCAGATGTGGACTCTCCTTCCATTGCTAGTCGTTTTTCTTACTGTCTGCTGCAGAAAACTCTTACCTTCACTGAACAAACTCAGGAGCAGATGCTGGAGCTGGGTATGAAATCACCACCACTCTACAGTTTCCACTCACAATCCCCATTAGTATTTTTAGTTGAGCTCATTGTGCACGCATATGCTCAGTTTTGCACAGAAACCTTGTATAATCTCCATATATTCACATGAAATGAAATAGGAAACTCAGGAGGAGGGCACCATGCTCATTGCCAAGTTTGGGCTAGTGGGATATATGCAGCTCCTTAACATTAGGCTGTGGAGCATTAAAGAGCTGAGATTGATAACGCAGCAAAGGAAGAAAATGCTAGATGAGATGGTGTCCACAAACTTGGCAATATAGTGTATATAAAGATGAATATGAAGTTACTGTACAGAATTCTCACGTTGTCTGTCATTTTTATGACATATTATTTTGTGTGATAGTTTAAATTCATGACAATTCAGCAGTATAGCCAGTGATAGATAAAAACTGGACAAATTAAAAATCAGTAGCTTTCTGAATTGTGTGTCACTCTGTGTGTTTCATGTGTGCGTTTTGACTTTGTATTTCCTTCAGAGCTTGTGCATGCTCGAGGGCAAATGGGAAGGACGGAGAGAGTGCCTCATGAACAGCATATCTATTTTTTTATCAAGGTTAGTTTAAGCTTTAATATTTAAGATCAAGAATCAAGCAGTCCTTTTTAGCAATAATAAAAAGGTAACAATATTTATTACAGTGATTATTTACTATTTTTTCAAATTTTCTATTAAGTGCAGCAGAATATAATAGAGAATCAAACTGATGTTTAGATTAACCAGAATGATCCATTGGCCTAACAGAGGGGCAGCCTTTTTAAAATGGCTTTAGTAAGAATCACTGATACATCTGTGTGGCCAGGTATCACACAAGTATCACTGAAGAAAATGTCTATATGTACTGTATACACAATCCTTATTGATAAGCTGTGTGTTTTTTATATAAGAATTTGATCTGATTTGTCAAACTTATTGGCCAGAATTATTTGGCCAAATTATTAATTTAAATTATTAAATTAATTAAAATTATGAATTATGAATTATTAATTATCTGTTTCCGGTGCTCTACAATACACACATCTCTCTCTCTCTCTCTCTCTCTCTCTCTCTCTCTCTCTCTCTCAGGTGGTATTGCCTCTGATTGATCAGTATTTTAAAAATCATCACGTCTACTTCTTGTCCAGATTTCTGTGCCCACTTAGTAACAGTGGACATGCCTCTAGTAAAGAGAAAGAGATGGTTACAAGGTAATGATTTTTGAGATGCTTCATTTGTTTATGAGTTGAATTAAATAGTTGTGGCTATTGAAATCATCCACCTTCACTGTTCTTTACATTTGCAAAACATACACTGCATTCATATCTTTCTGTTTCTCTCTTCATTCTTAATCCCCAGCTTGTTCTGTAAACTGGGAGCACTAGCCAGACGTAGGATTTCTCTATTTGGTAAGGGCTCATTTGAATGACAATTACAAAATGGAGATATGGCATTTATTAAAAATATTACATTTACCGTATAAACATACATGTTTTCACAGTACACAGTATATCTCAATATTTATTTTTTGGACCCATTTTCAATTGATGTTAAATAATTTCTCACAAACAATACTGGCTTTATTGGTACATTCCCATAATGTCCTGCTCATTTCCTCTTGTGGTAAAGTTCAAAGAGCTTAAATGAGGAAATCTTTGCCTTAGAGTTTCTTTTGCCAGCTTTAAGATACCTGCATTGTTTAATCTTACAATGCACTTTATAATGTATTCAGGTGAAGATGCTCAGTCTGTTGTGAGCTGTCTACAGATTCTGGCACAATCTCTGGACACCAGGTAGGTGATACGAAAATGATGATGATCTTATAATGCTCATGAGGTTAGTGAGGGTTTGATTGAACTCACAATGCTTTAAGAAGACACAGGGCCTTGAGGAATGACATGTTAATTGTTTATTTTTTAATTTTTTTTAAGAAAATTCCAATCCATGGTTCCTCAAATAATGTACTTAAGAGCTCTATATTTACATGAGCCAAATGTAATTTATATCAACAAAAATAGCAAACTGTTTTTTAGTAATTATATATTATATAGGTGTGATAATGACTTAGTACAGAAACTAGACCATTTGCTTTTTCATAATATGAAGATGATGCATTGGAGAGAAAGGATTGTATTGATTTCCCTGTTCCAACTTGCTAGATATATCACAAAAATAAAATAATACATTTCTCTTTTTGATGTAAGTTGGATGTTTATTTATATTTTTTGCTTTACATAAATGATTTGTGTAAATTAAGCATAAATACTGCCAATGGTCAAAAATTTATATTAAACAAAGAGCAGAGGGCCATTTCTATTGGACAGTCCTGAACTTTGGCTTAGCTAAAATCCTTCTTAGTTTATTTAAGTATTTGCTTTCTTATCTTGATTTATTCGTAGCAGACGAAACGGGAGATCTGTTATTGTGTGTGTGTGTGTTTGTGTATGTGTTTGTGTATGTGAGAGGAAGAAAGGAGGAAGGCATATAAGAGTTAATTAGTTTTTCAGCATAAATACAATCTAATCTACATTCTGAAGTCAACGGTAGCGATGCTGCATTTATATCACTAGATAAACCCGCTAATACCTCACTAGACCCTGTAAAAAAGAGTGAATTACAGCAGAAAGTTGTGGTAAAATTTGGTAAAATTTTAATTGCCATTAAAAGAAAGTTAAGACATTAGTTTTGAAAGCACTAATATCTAAGTATTTTTTCATTGTGTAGGAGTGTGATGAAAAGGGTGGGGGAGTGTGTACGAACAGCCCTTTGTTCATTCTTTGAGGATGCTGCGATGGATCTGAAGTTGACCGTGGAGTGTATAAATGCAGGGCAGTATGGTCAAGGCAGGGTCCAGACCAGAGGAGATGGAGAACTGCTGACCTATGCTACAACTGCACTCATTCCAGTACTGACTGCTTTATTCCAGCACATTAACCAGTGCCAAGGCTCAGAGGAAGTGATCGGTAAGCCATACACATTTTATATTTTATGTCCAAAAGTGATAAATTGTAGTGTATATACATATATATAACTCGATTAAACTTTACCCTCCTCCACCCAATCAATTTATTATCGATTATTTATTATTCTGTTCAATGGGGGTTGGAGGTATGGATGTGTTAGGGTGGATGGATTGTGAGTAGATTGATGGAGGTTAAGATAAAAGAATGGGAAGGTAGATTGTTCGAAGGGCAAAGGAAATGATAGGTAGTATCACTGCTGGCTGGAAAGATTGACAGCTGGTGAAAATAATCCTGTCCTACGATATTTGACCTGTTAAATCTTGGTTAGGGACAATCTCCACATGTTCAGAAGAGCAGCAAATGGAAATGCCTTAATAATAACTGGGTTTTATCCTGAAAATTTGTCAATCGTCCTTTGCCAGAAGAGATTCTATCTCAGACGTTTCACAGCCTCCAGTGTGGAGCCTCCACATTCCTTGATTGTGACCCCTTTGTCTCTGAAAATCAGACTCACGAGAGCCCAGGGCAAATCGCATCGGAAATCTGTTTGAGTCACACAACCAGAATGTGTCTGGCCTCATTGAGATAAGCCCCATCTCTGCTGTAAACCCCATCCCCTTTGAATCATTCATCTCTTTTCCTGCCTTCTCCTCCTGTACACACTCATTACCATCTCATTCACAAACACACAGACTCTGAATAAATCTCACTTTTTTCCTGGACTGAGGCGCTCTTCACCAATACAGTCTGCATAAAGCTCAGAGATTTCCCCTGGATCCTGTCAGAATGTATTCATTTGCCATTTCAGTTTTTATCATGCGCTCAGACATGATGAGGGTGGAATGGGCTTCGTTCAATTTTATTCAATTATTATTTCTAGAATGAATGTACCCTGAAACATTACAAAAGCAGAGAGTACAAAAGGGAAATGGTACTACATTGAACGTGATTTTGGTCAAGGTGGAAATCTTTATCTCTTGATTTTGTTTGATTTGATAAGCTGCCATGATGCAATAGTTCTTACTACTGCATCTCTATTTTAATTTCTATTGCCTTTGTTTTGTATTGCCTACATTCAGCAATTTATACCATTACAGCTTATATATACTTATTTAACATTAATATTTAATGCAGATGACATTACATTTTATAATATTGGTTTACATGTTTTAAAAACCATTTAGGCTCTCATTTTGAGAGTTGAATATGAAAATTATGCATTTGTGTTTCTTCATTTTGAATGTCACTTACAATTGCCACTTAAAACTGCACCAAGCACTGTCCAGTTCATAAACACAGCTCACGGAGGAAAAAACACTGTGCCATTTTTGTGAATCTAATCCCATTTTTCTATGATTTGTTCATTCAGCCTGATTGTGTTTTGTAAATATAAACAAATTATGAATTTGATGCCTACAACACAGTCAAAAACTGGGACATGGACGAAGTAAGAGAGAAATTTTTGTAGAAAATCAAGTTAGGGTTTTTGCCACCTCTAGGGTGTGTTTCCATGTTGTGCTCAGTGATTCCAGGTAGGCTCAGGACCCACCGCGACCCTGAATTTGATAAGCGGTTACAGACATTGAATGAATGAATGTTAGCGGTTTTACAAATTCCACTATAAACAGGTGAATTAAATCAGGAATGACTAAAAAGTAGGCCTTGGATAATTTTCAAATAAATTTGACACAAAGTGATGAGCAACAATCCACCATTGTAGCACATTTCTCAACGCGATTGGCAAATAATTTAGTTTATAGGCTCATTTATGCACAATGTTAAATACGGATATGAATATGGACAGAGCCTTCTGTCCATAATCTGCGTTCATTTCATTATAATTTTGAATTTTTGCTTATGGATGCGGACGGGACAGAGCAATACCACTGGAGACAGTGGGGACAGTCCAAGATGCAACCACTTCCATAAGGCGCCTTATGTAAGTTCTCATGTCTGATGTGTCTATGTGTCCCTCATTGGTAAGACAAGTCAATAAAATTCTCCGTCCAAATGTAGTGTTGTACTTAATGGCCTCACAAATCACCACTGTGTAGAACGCTGCTATTCTCGACATTTTGAAATTAAATATAGAACTACAATTTCCTTCGCCATCACCATGTTTGTTATTTACTCTGAGCTGCCCTCTACTGGATGTGTTGCTCAGCAACCATATAAATGGAGCTGATGCAAGGAAGTATGTGGGCAGTGACGGGTATATTGTTTGAAGTGCATGCATACATTTCCATACGCAATGGGAGCATAAATGAACCTTATCTGCTGTACTTATTGTTATGAAAAGGAGAATTTGCAGTCCTTGTCAGGCAGTACTAGAAACTGCTGTTCAGTTTGTGACCTTTGAGCCCTCAGACAGCACTGCATGAGAAACAACCATTCTCTGAGCCAAAGACAAAGAAACCATTCAGACTGCTATCAGTGAAAAGAGCAAAAGATAACATCTGTCATGGTATGAGTGGCTAGAATATTTGTGGTAGCACAGATGTGGTGTTTTAGTGTGACATATGCAGTCATAAGTGCCACAGCAGACTCAGACAGACATTTTTTGGAGTGTGTAGCAGGCATCCAATATTAAAGAAATATTCTTATTTGCATAATACAATGAGCTTGGTCAGTGAACACTTAAAAGCTCTTCCTTTTGTACTTTTGCTTGAAAAATAGTATTGAACTCTAGTATTGAGCAAAAAAATCAATTAGGATGTAAACATCTGCTCTTCATTGAACTTGTTTTAGGTGCAAGACATGCAGTCAACCCGTTGCAGAATTTGAATACTATCTACATGATAGATTTGAGCAATATATTGACATTTCCTTTCTAATCTTTACCTCATGTTTTTCAGTGGATGAAGTGAAGGCCTGCTGTTACCGCATGCTTTGTAGTCTGTACATTCTTGGCACCTGTAATAACACTTTTATGGAAAGGTATTGCTCTGGTTTTAAATATCATAACCTTACATGTAAATAGATTTTTGAGATTGTATTTAATTGGGTATGATGACAAACCAAATATTCCTTGCCTTACAATTGATTTGCAACTAAATTTATTTTCTATTTCTTTGCTAATGACAAAGAAAGTGTCAGTAAAAAAACGCTGTGACAGGTTTAATTTGTCAAGCTATAGGCACATCTTCAGCTTTGGAATAAATCATATGTTAAATACGGGTAACAAACATTAATCAGTTTTGTCATAAACAATAAAACTTGATATAATTTGCTCACTGTAAGTGCATCTCTAGGCAGTTTTCTATTTCTCGGATATGGCTGCATGGCGCCATAGATCAGGTTCTGCTGTTGTTCTGCTGTTTGTCATGGATATTTAAATTTGTTTTAGCTGCAAAATGTAAATTCAGCATAAGACCTGTATTAGTATTCATTTTCCCTTAGGTTATGATATTGGGTCAGTAGCCATGAGGTTGTTCTGACTATGTCTTAGCTGTTTATTTTTCTCCACAGGCAAAGACCGTTATTGGGGGAATGCCTTTCTGTTTTATCAGCTGCCTTTCCTGTGTGTTTCCTTGAGCTATCACTTAATCATGCAGGCAATGAACAGAGAGAAGGTACATGCATAGACAGACACACACATAATACTTTTATTTGGATTTAACATATAAAATATATCATATAAAACCCACATAATGGTTCAGAGTCATCACACAGTTCATGATTAAATTCACAGTATGCATTTCTCATGGGTACAGATGACAGCGTCTTCTCCAGATAAACAGACTCCCTATAACTGCAGAAACAGCAGTACTTCACTATGTGCTTAGCCTTCCTCTTTCCCAGTCCTACAATCTGTAGGCCACGCAGACACAGGCTGTGCACATGCCCTAAACTTCCAAACACCAGACAACTACTTTACATGAATGGCCACTCACATTAAGAGTCTCCATTATTGGCTGATACTTTAGGACTTTAGAGGTGTAACACAACACCCACACACAATCCTACACACATGCGTATGTGAACATGTAATTGCTGATACAAAATGTTGTATATACAAAAATGTTACATTACAGGAGAAATTACCTTTTTTCCTTCAGTTGGATACTAAATTATTTTCTTTGTGCCAAAACAGCTGAGGAGCTGTGTCCACTCCTCCCTTGCCTGCAGGACATTTTCTCAGAAGTTGAGGACCTTGCAGAGACAGGGTCAGCTGCTCGACATGCCCTTCTGTCCAGGGTCATGGAGGTCAATCTACCTTTGTTGTCCAGCTACGTGTGCAGGTGGAGTGATGCCGCTGATCACCTACAGGAGGGACTCTGCTCATCTATTACAATACGGGACACCAATGTAGTTCTGGGACATGCCCTGTCCATCATCCATGCACATCTGGGCACTCCGGACTGCAACTGGATGCGACGGATTGCAAGTAAGTGGAAATATTTACTTATTATTAAATATTAACTGTTATTTTTTATTCATTAACATTTGTGGATTTCATCTTGAAATATAAACAAAATATTAATATTACTTAATGTTATCAGTGTGTACAAAAGGAATCTGACTGCTATGTGTTCAATAAGAGGGTGAAATAAATTATTTGTGTCAAAGACAAAATAATGACAACAATGAGTAAGTTTAAATGCACTTAATAATCATTAACTGATCAGCTAGTTTACATGCACTTGGGAAATGAAAGAATGGAAAAACTACATGAGTCTGACAATAATCTGATTTCTGCTTTGCAACTCCCAAATCATATCATAGCGAGACATAAATTTCCTGCTGTGGCTTTTTGTATACATGAACCCATTTTACCTGAAAACATGGCTCTATTTTTTGGTTTATAATATTACGCAGTCAGCACTTCTCACAGGTTTCTCTATAATGTGGCTCAGATGAGGACAAGCTTTTCTAAACAAACATTTGTTCTTGGATACAGTGTTTGTCCCTCTGTTACAGACAGAGACCGAAGCTGCTGAATGCATGTTCATGGTAGGGACTGGTGGAATCGAGTGGCTTTTTGAAGTTTCTCACCCTTCTGTGTCTGAAAAGTCATTGTGTTGGAGGCAGCAATGCACTCTGTCTGGTTATATATGTGTGCACATACAGACAGACTATCCCAAATGAAATTTGGGTATGAGTATACATACACTGTGAAATCAGATTACAGAGCTAAAATCCAGCTCTATAACAGATTTTCTAATCTGATTTCTAGTAGGGCTGTGCATATCGTATCATGTGCATTTAGAATAATATCGTTGGCTTTTAAAACGGTAAAAATAATCAGTATCATGATTATCATGATTCTGATACTGATTGACGTCATGCTATTACCCATAATATGGCATATGTTCATTACATGGGTCATTTATGCTCAGTGAGGTACGGTAGAAATCAGATGTATAATAAACCATGGTATTATATAAGAAATGAAAGAAGCCTGTAACAACAGAAGGGGGAGACCCAACTAATGTGTTTCACCACCTCAAGCAGAAGCACCTGGTTGAGGACGAGGAAAATCAAAAATCTTGGTAAGAGTTCAACAGCCAGTGACTGGATAAACTACACTGACTCAGCACAGAAACTATTCTGTATTTGTTTTATTTTTTACTGTGAAGCTTTAAAGTTACTTTTTTTGAGTAATTGTTTACCTTTGCTGTTTATATGCACACACTGAATTTGTGCTTTGGTTTATATGCACACACAACCGTGGTTGATTCTGTGGTAGATTTATATTGTACATGTTTGTTTTAAACAATATCAGAATCTTTGTTACTGTTTAAAAACTTAGAAAATGTTTACTGATGTTTTGTCACTTCTTCTGAATGTTGTAAACTGTTACATTTGTAGTAAAATGCAAGTTTTAATAAATAAAAATATTTAATACTATTCATAGAATTAAAATTGTAACATTTATTTTGTAGCAATAGTGTTTATTTTTCAGTGTTTTGTCATATCACCAGAAATATTATCGCCAAACGTAGTGATATTATTGTAGGGCCATATCGCCCACCCCTAATTTCCAGACATTATTTCAATCTCAGAATGCAGAGAATGCTGTTTACATAACTACCCAACTAATCAGATAACTGCAGGAATATGATGAAGTGCATTGAGTTATTATTAAGTGCATGTAAATGCACTCAGTGATTAGAACATGGTTTATTTGGGGCAAAAAAGGGGAACAAACTCCCTTTTTAATGGCCTGTATTTATGAAGAAATGTCAGATGAGTTTGTGTCAGTAAACTATTGTTCAGATAATCTACCTAAAATCTGCTTTGCCTACAGAAGAAAATCATTTTTTAGAAAGTTGAAATCTACACTCTGAAAACTATATTTCTATTCATGGCCATTTTCAGTGTTTGTTCAGCCACTTGTTGACAAAGCAGAGCCCTGCCTCCTGAAGAGTCACTTCCTGCCTCTGATGAGAAAACTAAAGAAGAGGGTGGAGTCAGTTATGCAGGAGGAGGAGAGTATGAATACAGAGGGGTGTGGTGATTTGGCGGAGGCGGAGCTTGCTCTCCAGAGGAAATTTACAGTAATTGTGCAGGATCTTTATGCTTTTTATCCCCTGCTCATCCCTTATGTTGACCGCCACAGGTAAGCTGCAACTGACTGAAATTCACACATTCACTCCTTATATAAACCATTAGGTATCTCTTGTGTGTAAGTTTATACACATGTACTGGCAAAATCCTAAGTTATCCCACAGTGCTCTTGTATGCCAGTTCTGCATAGATATATGCAATTGTTTGGAAACAATGCAAATTTGCAAACAATGTTAACCTGATTTTCTAAGTGAAAATAAGTCAACACGTGCTGTATAGAAAACAGAGTTATGTGTGGTTTAATGCTCCATTTCAATATGTTTTTTTAATTGAACATTTTGGGGATAAAAATTAAATATGGCCTGTTCAAAAAATTTAACCTTTCTTTTTGAATTTTATATTTTCTAATTGAAATTTAAAATTGAAGATTTTTTTTTTCAGTTAGAAAGCCATGTTTGGACAAACCAGATTTGTCCAAATATTTGCATACAACAGTATAGTTATATAATTGCAGAGTATTCACTCCTGCTGTCCAGATGTTAATGTGTGGTGGACCAGTCTCAGTACAGCAGAAGCTCTGGTACTGGATTGCATGTTAAAAATATATGACAATGGGGATTTACATATTTCAGTGCCTCTGTTAGGCGGAAAGTGCTTCACCAGACAAAAGTGACCACAAAGAGCTAGAGGATGGCAAATTAAAACCTTGCATCAACAAGATGGAGCTACAAAACAGGAGTTTCTAATAAAGTGGCCTGTGAATATACATCAGATTAAATTTTATAAATAAAAAATGATCTGTAATAAACATGATTTTTCAAGCTCAGCAGATAATAAACAGTGTTTCTCTTATCAGAATGAGATGGCTGAAGGAAATGAATGAAGAAGCCGAGAGACTCTTCTTCCTGGTGGCAGAGGTTTTCATTTTCTGGGCTAAATCTCACGTGGGTTGCTCTCATGCACGTTTTTCATTCCATGTCGGTTTCACTTACAGCACTCTTTACTTACAGTTGTTTAACTGAAATGGCTTCACCTTTCTTTAGATCCAATACTTATGCTTCCAGTAATTACACTATCCCAGATTATCAGAATTCACAATACGTTGCTATGTACCTATATTTTGGTTGGCGGTGCATTATATAAACATACTTAAAGGCTGTGTTTAATGTAATGTTTCAGAACTTTAAATGGGAAGAGCAGAGCTTTGTGGTCCAGAATAATATTAATAACATGAGTTTTCTGGAAGGGAGAGGCTACAGACAAATGACAAAGGTATGTTCACAGGGCTGTTTTTTTTAAATTAATTAATTTTGACAAGTGTTTTTTTATGAAGTGTTTATTGGTTATAAAAAAAGACTAGTCATTTTACTGTGCTTGAATCATATTAATTGCTCTTGAACTTTTATTATGCTAATGATACTTGTGATTTAAAGAGTGCTGTGTGTTTATAGAATTTTAGAGTGGAATATTGTTAATATAATTTTATCCTAAAAAATCTTGTTACAATTAAAATGTTTATTTTACTACAGAACATATTTGTTTGAAAAACATTTCCAGTTGTTCCAGTTGTCAGTGCATCCCAGCAGGTGAATAAAGTATTGAGCTGAATTCATATGAAACAGGGCAGAGCTTGTGATAGTGAGAGGAGGAGGAAGGGGAGTAAAGAGCGATACTCCACACATACCTCGCTGATCATGGCTACCCTCAAGAAGCTCCTCTCCATTGGGCTGAACCAATGTTGCCATGGTGATCGAAGTCAGGTAACTGTGGCAAAGGACCATTTTTCAGAGGTAGGTGTCCACTGCTGTATCAGGTCCTAATTAAAACTATAACAAAGCAAAGATAACACTTCTGCAGAGAAAAATGAGAGAAAAATCGCTGTATGTACAAAACCTCCTCAAATGTATATACCCACACCAAAACATCTTGGCATTTATTTTGATTTGTCTCTTATATTTGACAAGTAAATTAATAGCATTTTACAGGGTATTTTCCCCTCTCTGGTATCTGTAATTTATTCATACACATTTTGTCTACAAAAGACATGAAAACTGTCATTCATGCTTTCATTTCTTTTCGTCCTTATTGAAACTCGCTATATTTTGCCGCCAAGCTGTCACCCCTGCAGTGTTGTCATGATACCAAAATTATGACTTTCAATACAATACCTGCCTAAATATCTCAACACCGATACTGAAACAATACCATCGCAAAAACCTAAAACATCAGGAAAAGTAATGTACGTTCCCCACAAGCTGAGGGTGGTTGGCAAAATCGCTGTTATCTGCTGCTTAAGTATGATGCCACACGTGACGTTTCGCCCTTTCTGGGCCCAATTGCGCCTTCGGTCCCATGTCATACATTCATAAGACTTGTTTACTATTTCAAGCTTTCTTTTCTTTGATTTGGAAAACACTTGCTATCGTTTAAATGTACTATATAAATGTTTCTATTTTTTTCTCTGTGGTGTGTCTCCTGTAGAAAGACACAGAGGATGAGGTCAGAGCCTGCATACACAGCAGCCTCAAAGAGGTAAATGCGGTACATTGTTCTTGATTAATAAATAAAAATAGTATTAATTAAAGAAAATGCTAGTTTGGTAAATGTAAAATCCTTTCACTATTTCTGCTAAGGACGTTTCTGAGGGGTCTGTGGATTCTCTGCGTGTTGAGAGGATCCTGACCATTGCTCGTGTCCTTTTCTATCTCGATCAGGTGAGGCTTGCTTTGCGTGTTTGTTTCTGCACTTCTGTTTTTTAAAAATAATAAATACATTTTTCTCTTTAATATTTTTCCTCTTTTAACATTTAACCAAAAACGGTGATTGAAAACCCACAAATATTTGTAGACACGCATTATAATTAGTGAATTCCACTGCTTTAAATGTTCGATTCCCGCTCCGGGTGACTGTCTGTGAGGAGTTGGTGTGTTCTCCCCGTGTCCGCGTGGGTTTCCTCCGGGTGCTCCGGTTTCCTCCCACAGTCCAAAAACACACGTTGGTAGGTGGATTGGCGACTCAAAAGTGTCTGTAGGTGTGAGTGAATGTGCGTGTGCATGTCTGCGTTGCCCTGTGAAGGACTGGCGCCCCCTCCAGGGTGTATTCCTGCCTTGCATCCAATGATTCCAGGTAGGCTCTGGACCCACCGCGACCCTGAACTGAATAAGCGGTTACAGATAATGAATGAATGAATGAATGAATGAATGAATGTGTCTGTACTTATATAGCAGTAGGTAGTGTCACAGTCACACAGCTCCAGGGACCTGGAGGTTATGGGTTCTAGTCCCGCTCCGGGTGACTGTCTGTGAGGAGTTGGTGTGTTCTCCCTGTGTCCGCGTGGGTTTCCTCCGGGTGCTCCGGTTCCTCCCACAGTCCAAAAACACACGTTGGTAGGTGGATTGGTGACTCAAAAGTGTCTGTAGGTGTGAGTGAATATGTGTGTGTGTGTCTGCCGCCCCCTCCAGGGTGTATTCCTGCCTTGCGCCCAATGATTCCAGGTAGGCTCTGGACCCACTGTGACCCTGAACTGAATAAGCGGTAACAGACAATGAATGAACGAATGAATGTACTTATATAGTTTTTCAGGAATGGCGTGCTCATCTGTTCAAGAGAAAATTAGCTAACTCCGTATCCACCTTGGTCCTGTTGTCTCAACTTTTCAAATATATTTCCTCTCGTTTACTCCATTTCTAGTCATGGAGATTTTAGTAGAATGCAGATGCTATTTTAGGTCTGGAAAGACCTAACATTATCTCTATTCACTCGCTCACTTCCATGGCTGCACCGTGTTAGTCTGCTATTGTGTTTCATACCTGGCAACCTGGGTGTAGAAATGACACTGGGGTTTGGGCAGCATGTGGATCACAGGCTAAAACACCAATAGAGGTCTGCTCCAGAACAGACACTTCTCAAAGAACAATATACTGGCTGTAGCACTGCTGTCACAGATACCGATGCTTCAACCTAGCATTTTTCCTCTGATCACACAACCTGGTCATGATTTTGTTTATTACATATTCCTCTTTTTAAGGTGCACTCAGTTTGTAAATAGGCATTCAGTTGTACACACACATCATTTCCATATGAAGGCATTAAGTCATTCTGCATGACTGTATGTGTTTTGAGGTGGAGCATCCTCAGAGGAGTAAAAGAGCTGTGTGGCAGAAGCTGCTGTCAAAGCAGAGGAAGCGCGCAGTAGTGGCATGTTTCAGGATGGCCCCCCTCTATAATCTTCCCAGGTACTTTACTGCTACAGTATTTACACTACTGCTGACTAAACATAAAGGTCCACAAATATTTATAATGAATGTATATGTCTTTTAAAAACTGTGTGTGAAATTTGATGAATGTTAATATAATAACTAACTGATATTTGTTAAAATGGTCAAAATGTTGGATTATAATAATTGAATGTTTTTTTTTGTTTGTTTGATCTGGTCATGATTTATGTTAAAAGGTTAACAGGGGCTTATTTTAAATGTTTACAGGCACAGAGCAGTGAATTTGTTTGTGCAAGCTTACAGAAAGATTTGGGTAGAGGCAGAGGAGGACTCCTACGAGAACAAACTAATTGAAGACTTGGCTGTGAGTTGAAATCATATTGCATGTGTTTGTTTGTATTCAGCTCTTTGTTAGAAACTGGATTAGACTGCACTAATTTTTTGCCTTAATTAAATTCCTACTTATCTCTTCAAAAACATAATGTACATAAATTTGCAATCACTATTATTCCACACCCATTGCAAATTAGGTTTATTAGTGAAATTTATAAATGTTCAACCATTTGCAATAAACCAATCAAACATGAACATTTTAAATAGCCCAACACAACTAATATAACAAAAAAAGGAAGAAGAGGCCTAAAATTCTTCAGGAACAGGAAGTTGTTGTCTGCCTTTGCATAATGTTTACAGCATGGCATAGCGCAAAAGGTGCTCTACTAAGTATTAAAGACAATGTCATGAAGGGTTGAATAATTCTGAGACAGTAGTAGTCATTGAAACAGAATTTTCAGTTGATTAGAGAAAAAAACGTATTATATTGTGTTGAGATATTTAAATTGTTCTTGTTTAATTCACTGGACAGATACATTTGCTAAACTTTTAAAACTAAAAGTTGTGATTTGCTTCAGAAAGCAACAGATGGAGGGAGTCTGGAGGAAGGAAATAGAGCAGGAACAATGAAGAAAGAAAAGATTGACGCTCTTCATCAGCTCATCACTTTGTTCCGTCAGAGTGCCCTGACAGAGAGACGGTGAGAATATATATGGAGCAGTCTGATATTTGTACAATTTGGTGATGCATGGCTGAGCCTTTGCAATAAAGCACCAAATATCAGCCATTTCTAATTCCCAGAAGCACTTCTTGCTTGTCCAGTCTTAGCAGTGAAGATAAACTTCAAGGTAAGTGCTAAGCTGACTGTATTATTTTAAATAGAAAGAACCAAAGAGTGTCTGTTCAGTATTAGGAGGTGTTTACAAAAAATACACACATTTGGTTCTTTGTGGTAAGGACTCGATAAGTTTATGGCTCTATTGGATTCAGTGCAAAATTAAAGATTTTTAGAAAAATGTTAAATCTGATCATTCACCAAACTTCTTCTGAAATTCACCTAACAGAATTGGGCACAAAGCCTTTTTCTTATATTTCCACTCTTTCTCTATCTGCAGTAAACTGGAGGAGGATTCTCTTTATGTGACCTATGCCGACATCATGGCCAAAGTAGGACTTACCACAGTGAATTATATAATTGTATAATTTTCCTATTCCTATTTCTTCAGGAAGTTTTGTTGTAATAGGGTCTCTGCTCTGTTACTATAACTTAGACCCATCCTTATATGACCCTTATAACCAAAGTGCCTTGTTTACTGATTGCATCACAGAGTTGCCAGACTGATGGCGATGATGATGATAATGAAGAGATGAAATCCTTTGAGGTGAGCCACGAAGAGTATTCAGATAATTCCTGTAATGAATCCAGTTTTTCTTCTTCACTCTTGATAAACATTACTAAGTTGGAAAATATACAGCATATACAACATTTACTTAATATTCACCCATATATTACCCTATTTCATTCAGAGTGCTGTGAGTTTGTTGCGAGGACACTGATTACAGAAAGATATCTTTACAGTCGTGGCGATAGGAATCAGGTGTTGTGATGTCTTCAAAACATTTTATTTACTATCCACAAACAATGTAGAGTCTGTCTACATTTGCTGCATTAACAGCTTCTACTCTTCTAGGAAAGCTTGGCAATAGATATGGGAGCATGAATAATAAATGAGGTCAGGTACTGATGTTAGATTATTAGTTATGGATCACAAAAAGCATTTCAATTAATCTCAAACTTATCAGATGGGTGCTCCATCACTCCATAGAACACAGTCCCACTGCTCCAAGCCTAGTTCTGAAGGGCTATATACACCTCTAACTAATGCTTGGCATTGAGCATGGTAAATTTGTGGCATGGAAATCTTATTTACTACTGCTCCACTGTATCCTTTTCTATTTTCGGTTAGCTTATGGTTTCTAAATTTACTAAACATTGTGTATATTGTGTGTGCTATAATTACTAATTTATTCTATAAAATGACATTGATTAATTGAATGATTGCAGGAGAAAGAGCTAGAGAAGCAGAGGCTGTTGTATCAGCAGGCCCGACTGCACGATCGGGGAGCAGCAGAGATGATCCTACAGAGACTCAGTGGCAGCGGAGGTTAAGACTATCATTCTTCGCACCCTTCTGACTTCAGTCACTTTGAACTGAAAGCTGTTCACGTTCTGATCTGTCTCGTTCCTCATTCACTTTTCTTCTTCAGTTTGATCACTTTGCTCTATTAGGGCTGTGTTTATACTTGTAGTTTTTTTTTCTTGGTCTAGACCAAGCAGAAAATGACATGGGAGGAAAAAAATCTTCAAATTACTACCCAGAATTTGACATTTTTTCCCAATTATTGTTGCTATCCACTTAAATCTGAAAGCCACACTGGGGCTTTTATGTGTTTTATTTGATCAGTGATTTAGTCTAGGGTAATAAGCCAAAGGAGCCTGTTCTCATGTGGTTTTAACACAATGTGTTTTAATTGGGATTAAATCACTGTAACACATAGATACATAGTATATAAGTTTGTGTGTTTTTGTGTGTATACTGAGTATTTTAAACTGACACTGAATGTAGCTTTCACTTTCTTTTGATGACACTGTTCCTCAAGGTGAAAGAACAGAACACAGTGACAGGTGCACTAAAGATGTTTGATTTCCAGGAAATTCTGGGAAGAGATGCATTATTCCTGAATACTTATCACTCTCTGTCACACACACCCTCTCATCAAAACAAAAAAAAACAATCTGCTGAGATAAGTGATGCAACGCAAATACACAGTCAGACCTGAGAAGAGTGGAGTAGAATATAAATTAGCATTTTGTTCTGGAAAAAAGCTAACGTTCAGCCCATAAAAAATGAGCTTCCCTCTGTGAGCTCTGAAGCATTTAGATAATTTTTTTTTCTCTTATTACTTTGAATATGGACATATAAAAAGTTTGGGTTGCCTTACAGTTTTTAAAGAGTGACGTAATACTTACACTACACTGAAAAATTCCATATATGCCTTAATTTCCCTAAACAACATTTTGTGTCAAGTGAATTTCCACCTGATATTTTCAAACTGCTTCTATAACATTATTACTGGGCAGCTCAACACGCTTGGAGGGAAGCACTAGCTACCAATTCTGTTGCAGTAGTTAAGACAGTCACCTAACAATCACTTTAAGCAGTGAGGTGGGGGAGGATGGGATACCTACCTGTAGACCCAGGGAAAGATGCATGATTATGTTATCACCAGCAATTATTGGAACAATCACATGGAAGGCAATCTTCCAATGAGAGTCTCAGCACATGGACAGTTTCACCACCCAGGAATAATAATAATAATAATAATAATAATAATAATAATAATAATAATAATAATTATTATTATTATTATTATTATATGGGTTAGGGTTAGCGCAGCAGGTAGTGTCGCAGTCAAACAGCTCCAGGGACCTGGAGGTTGTGGGTTCGATTCCAGGGTGTATTCCCACCTTGTGCCGAATGATTCCAGGTAGGCTCTGGACCCTCTGTGACCCTGAACTGGATAAGCACTTACAGATGAACGAATGAATAATAATAATAATAATAATAATAATAATAATAATAATAATGCATTCATTCATTCATTATCTGTAACCGCTTATCCAATTTAGGGTCGCGGTGGGTCCAGAGCCTACCTGGAATCATTGGGCGCAAGGCGGGAATACACCCTGGAGGGAGCGCCAGTCCTTCACAGGGCAACACAGACACACACACACATTCACACCTACGGACAATTTTGAGTTGCCAATCCACCTACCAATGTGTGTTTTTGGACTGTGGGAAGAAACCAGAGCACCCGGAGGAAACCCACGCGGACACGGGGATCACACACCAACTCCTCACAGACAGTCACCCAGAGCGGGAATCGAACCCACAACCTCCAGGTTCCTGGAGCTGTGTGTCTGTGACACTACCTGCTGTGTCACCATGCCGCCATAATAATAATAATAATAATAATAATGGCCTGGAGGTTGTGGGTTCGATTTCCGCTCCGGGTGACTGTCTGTGAGGAGTTGGTGTGTTCTCCCCGTGTCCGCGTGGGTTTCCTCCGGGTGCTCCGGTTTCCTCCCACAGTCCAAAAACACACATTGCAGGTGGATTGGCGACTCGAAAGTGTCCGTAGGAGTGAATGTGTGTGTGTCTGTGTTGCCCTGTGAAGGACTGGCGCCCCCTCCAGGGTGTATTCCCGCCTTGCGCCCAATGATTCCAGGTAGGCTCTGGACCCCCCGCGACCCTAAAATTGGATAAGCGGTTACAGATAATGGATGGATAGATAATAATAATAATAATAATAATTATTATTATTATTATTATTATTATTATTATTATTATTATTATTAAGGGAGGCATGATGGCGCAGTAGGTAGTGTCTCAGTCACACAGCTCCAGGGACCTGGAGGTTGTGGGTTTAAATCCCGCTTCAGGTGACTGTCCGTGAGGAGTTTGGTCTGTTCTCCCTGTGTCTGCATGGGTTTCCTCCCACGGTCCAAAAACACACGTTGGTAGGTGGATTGGTGATTCAAAAGTGTCTGTAGAAGTCAGTGTGTGAGTGAATGTGTGTGTGTTGCCCCTGGATAAGTGGTTACAGACAATTAATTAATTAGTTATTTTTTTATTATTATTATTACTAATATTATTATTTTTTTTTTTTATTATTATTGTTTACTTACATACTTGGATGAGACCAACACATTAAAATAGATCTTGCATACAATGATACATCACCGATACAGTTACTGTGTTTGGTTTACCTTGTTTTAGAAAATCATCAATATAAAATTTTCCTCTTATCTTTATTTAAATATTAGATTTTGAAAAGACAAAAAACTGTCCAAATGGAATGGAAAGTAATCAAGCTCCTTTAGGTAGCAAATGACATTTACAAAACAGTTAATCCATACTGCAATATATTTTTAAGTAACCCAGCCTTGAAAAATTCAATGTCCACAAGAGCAAATGCCATAAGGCTTAGAAAGCCCATACTTTTAATCATTGATGGGTTATGAAGCTTTGGTTTGCATATATTAAATATAAATGTAGACTGTTAAAGAGGTCACTATATGCAGACTCATATTTTATGTCCCTTTTCATTTTTTGTTCACAGGTTTGGTGGGGCCAGTGGTGGCTTCAACTCTTAAGCTTGGTATAGCTGTCCTGAATGGAGGAAACACTGCTGTACAGCAGGTATGTGTGAGGAATAAGTCTCAATATAACCGCAAGATATAGACACACGCAGGCTACATTTTTAGTAACCTCTGCTGATTGATTGATTGTGATTGTTATTGATAGTTCTCCAACCACAGTCTTTCTTGCTCTTGTCTTGGTACTGTGGGTGGTGCACCACTCTTAGCAGTGACACTGATGTGTGTAAAACCCCAGCAAAATTGCTCTGTCTGATACAGTCTTAATACTCACTCCCCTGTCCCTGCTGTGTTTAGAATGGTCCACTTCACCAATATCTGGCCTTATGCTTGTACATTGAACAGTGGTAAACAGAGCAGCTTCAGTTTTACTCATCTATAGAAACTCAGTCGATCATTAGACAGCTGATATAGTGTGAGATATAACATGTTTGGACAGTGAGTGTATTATACATAATTTACAAGTTAAAAACTTTGATATTTTTGGCATTTAATTTGCTATCTTTCATTTCTAGTTTTTTTTATCAACCTAAAAAAGACATGAGAAACATATTTTTATTATGTGCAGTTAAAATATACCTGTTTATTTTCATCTCTCTGGATTTTTGTCTCTCTGATATCTGACAGAAAATGCTGGCCTATCTGAGAGAGAAGAGAGATGTGGGGTTCTTTCACAGCCTTGCTGGCCTAATGCAGTCCTGCAGGTGACATTGATGCAGTCCTGCACAATATGTGAAACCATTTTTATTTTATAACTGTCATATGTCTTACAAACATTGATAGTTTTGATAGTTTCAAAATTTGAGGCACTGTTTTGTTAGGTATGCACTCCGTGTAACTGGCTTGTATGCTCATTTTTACTCACTCACTCATTTAACAAAGTGCTCCACAGTGGGTGCTATTCAATACTTGGCATCAGTGACACCATGTGCCCTTGTTTTTTATGTGATGCAGGTTTTTTACTTGATATCTGTATTTGTATTATATGTTTTCTTTGTATGTCGAGGTGCCTTGAGTGCTCCCCTGTGCTGTAGTGTGTTTTCATTGCTGTGTATTACATGTGTCTGCTGCAGTGTGTTGGATCTGAATGCTTTTGAGAGGCAGATCAAAGCAGAGGGTTTAGGAGTGACAGCTGAAGACCATGCAGGTACATCTCACACATCAGTAGCAATTTGCTAAACTCTGGAAGCGAGGCTTTGAAATGTAATGTGAAACACAGCCACTGAAAAAAAGTAGAAAAGCCTTCAGTGATCTTTACTCTCTTTTATCTTTACCGTTGAACTGTCTACATTGCCATCAGTACCTCCTACACACACACACTTACTCTCACACTCTCTCACACAGCGCTCCTGATGTGTCTCAAACATGATTTAATGCAGCTGTACTGTAGCGTTCATTTTCTCCATTAAAACACCAGTATCCAATGCTTAAGCTCTTCCTTAAACTTCAGTTCTGTAAATTTTAATAAAAAAAAAAACAACACACTGAGATATTACAAAGTAAAAAAGAACAGTTTACTCTAACCTGTTTTTCACACTCCCTTCATTTATCTCCCTCCCAAAAATACACAGAAGATTTAATTTTATTGTTTTGATTACATTTCTTTCATCAGTAGACACTATAATAAAATATAATTCCACTGTATTGATCTTGACTGGCACCCCTTCAAGGGTGTGTTCCTGCCTTGTGCCCAGTGATTCCAGGTAGGCTCTGGACACACCGCGACCCTGAACTGGATAAGCGGTTACAGATAATGAATGAATGAATGAATGAATGAATGAATGTATTGATATTACATTCATTTTTATTGTATATATCTTATCTTATTGTAATATATTTTTATTATATATTATTAAAATGTAATTCAGTCTTAAGAATGGACAATGTGATTATCTCAGAAAATTCGTTAGTTTATTTTTTGTTGACTGACAACCCAAGTTATTCTAAATTTTAAACTCTAAACTGTTCAATCCATGAAATTAAAACCACCAGTTTTTCTCCACTCATTCCATATTAGGTGTGCTTTGTTCTATAGACTTTAGTGTTGTTGCTCTGCATAGTTTGTTAGCCCCCTGTCTCCCTGCTCTTGCAACACAGGGTAGGGATGATTTTGGGGAGTATCATTCTCTACGCTGCAGTGATAGTAACTTGGAGATATGTTAGCGTTTGATGCCGATATGAGTGGATGAGACAAAGCTGTGCTGCTGAAATTTTTGAACTGTTCACTGTCACAGCTGTATTGTATAGTATAGTCTACTGAGAAAACATCCAGGCAACAGCGTCCTACAGGTAGTGTACTATGACCACAGATGAAGGACTAGAGGACGACCAAATTATGCAGCAACAGATAAACTACTGTCTCTTACTTTACATCTACAATGTGGACTAACAAACTAGATGTGTCCACCGACGTGAGAATTTTAAAAACTTCAGCAACACTGAGGTGTCTGAAGCACTCATACCAGCACAACAAACACTAGCACTAAACCACAACACCATTGTCACTGCAGTGCCACTTCCCAAACCCTATATGTTCTGTGGTGGTCTTGTGTTGTTCCTGAACATTTGAAGAACAGGGTGAAAGGGGGCTAACGTAGTATGCAGAGCAATGCACATCAGGTGAGTGTAAATCCTTTCTATAGTTTCTCCTCTCTCTCTCTCTCTCTCCCTCTCTCTCTCTCTCTCTCTCTTTCTCTCTCTCTCAGGTGATAAGGTTATGGCAAATGAGCAACTGACCTGTGACCTCTTCCGTTTTCTGCAGCTACTTTGTGAAGGACACAATTCAGGTGTTGCAATCACAAGAAACCTGAAGAATTACCTATTACTGATTACTGTATTGTTTCTTGTCTTAATTATTTGTCTGTGCTTTTTATAAAACTCTAATGAGTATTTGGCTTTGGTCCAATGCTTGTTTACTATTACAGTGAATACACTATGTCCAATTACACTTTGCACACTCATTCAATTTCCCCTTCATTCTTTTATTTACTCTGATTAGTTTTCTTTCCCTTTACTTTTCAGCTTTACTTGTTTGATTCAATTTTTCTGAACACTAAATCCTTCATTATGCCTTATCTACTCTTTTTGAGCTTATTTAAAGCATTTCTTTCTTTGTAAATGTGCCGGTGCGGCTCTTTTTCAATCAAATGAAACATAAAAAATGTGCTTATTTTTGCTTATTTTCTTGGCACAGAATTCCAGAATTATTTGAGGACTCAGACAGGAAACAACACTACAGTCAATATCGTCATATCCACTGTGGATTATTTGCTCAGAGTGCAGGTATATTAGTGCCTTCAGACTGTTAATTTAACCATAAAGCTTATTAAGTTAATTATTAAATACACTATATGGACAGATGCTTTGGTCATATTTACCTACTCATGCATTATTTTTAGTAGGGTTTTAGTAGGGTGTTTGCCCCCTTTTGCAGCATTAACAGCTTCTACTCTTCCAAAATGTTTTTACAGTAGATGGTAGAACATTTCTGTGAAGATTTAATAGCATTCCACCACATGCAAATTCAATTACTCCTCCACTCCACCACCAGATGCTAGGGAGTTTATGCCTCTATAGCTAAGGCTTGGCTATGAGCATGATGACCATACAATCACACGCAGCTACTCCCAGTCACTCCAGGTTTTTGTATTTCTATTGAGATTGCACATGCTGCATGTGGTCAGATACAAGTCGATTAACTGTTTATTAATATTGAGTATTGAGAAAATGCCTGACAATAAAACTTGATCATATTTAGGAGTCCATCAGTGACTTCTACTGGTATTACTCTGGGAAAGATGTGATTGATGACCAGGGGCAACGCAACTTCTCTAAGGCCATTAGAGTGGCCAAGCAAGTATTCAACACCCTCACAGAGTACATTCAGGTGAGGAAACTTTGGGATATTTTTAGACATACTTTGGAATTATACTGAATTCTTTGGAAAGCATTTTTTATGAAGCAAAGTTGCACTTGCATCAAACTCATAGATTCTTCACCTCTAGGAATGCTAATACAAATATTAAATATTTTTGAGTAATCTTCACGTTTTTTTTTTTCTTCAGGGTCCATGCACTGGGAACCAGCAGAGTCTGGCACATAGTCGTCTGTGGGACGCAGTGGTGGGCTTCCTTCATGTCTTTGCCTACATGCAGATGAAACTGTCTCAGGTCTGTCAAGTGAAGAACCTGCAAAAAAACCTTAGTTGAAATAATTATTACAAGATTTAATATCCATGATTTGACCTAAACTTTGTAGACACCTGCTGAACCAACTTAAAACTCATCTGAAAATAAAGGCATTAGTAGAGAATTTATAGCCCTCTAGATGGCATTTCCCTTATGTCATGGTGATATTAGGCTCATGTGCATCTGCTACAATCTGTTGGTCTAAGGTTTTTATTTTATTTATTAATTCATTTTAAGGCATTATAAAATCTTTGAAGGTGTTACAGACAATGAATGAATTAATGAATAAAATTTGAAAGGCAATCTTCAAACATTTGGACAATAAAGAGCATTTAGACCTAATTACAAATCAAATTTATACATTTGATTCAAGCACTAAAGATGTGTGGTTTGTTGTTCTGTGATATATATTACACCCTACACAGCATATGTCTGAGAATATAATTTAAAAATTGTTTTAATAAAAGTGAAGTATTTGCAGAATTCCAGTCAGATTGAGCTGCTGAAGGAACTGATGGATCTTCTTAAAGACATGGTGGTGATGTTGCTGTCTTTGCTGGAAGGTGAAAATGCTTTTATTAACACATTGTCAATTCTAAATAGTTCTGCTTTTTTAATGCACAATTAATGTTAAAGCAAATCTTATGTTCAGTTTTTTTACAGCTGACATGGGATTTAATCATCACTGCACTTTGGTACAAAGTTGCAGACCTTAATTTAACCCATCTGGCGATCTTTAGCTCCCATACCCCCTTTGTATAAACTGAATTGATTGATTGTATCTCCAAAATAGTCATCCTTTAGGAGAATGTAAAAACCTTGATAAACTTCAGTGGAAGTCTACATAAAATATTATATATATTTTACAAGTATTTGATCAAAACATATTATATATATTTATTTTTTCTATCAAGTGAGGGGCTTGCACAAACTTTTAAATTGTAGTGTTCTGAATGAAATACAGATCATCTCAAATACATCTTTGAGCACTGTATTTTAATTCTTCCAGGAAATGTGGTGAATGGGACAATTGGTAAGCAGATGGTGGACATGCTGGTAGAGTCAACCGGCAATGTGGCGATGATCCTCAAGTTTTTTGACATGTTTTTGAAGCTGAAGGACCTTGTATCTTCTGACACCTTTAAAGAATATGACCTAGATGGACAGGGGCTCATCTCTAAGAAGGACTTCCAGAGAGCTATGGAGGGTTATAAGCGCTTCACACTCTCAGAGATTCATTTTCTTCTTTCCTGCATGGAAACAAATGAGAGCAAGCTTCTGGATTACGATGCCTTTGTTTCCCGGTTTCATGAACCAGCCAAAGACATTGGATTTAACGTGGCAGTCCTGCTGACCAACTTATCTGAGCACATGCCGCATGACACACGACTCCAGAACTTTCTGGAGCTGGCTGAGAGTGTACTAAGGTATTTTCAGCCTCACTTGGGGAGGATTGAGATAATGGGCAGTGGGAAGTGTGTTGAAAGGGTGTACTTTGAGATCAGCGAGTCGAGCCGCACGCAGTGGGAAAAACCACAGGTAAAGAAATTCCTTTTTTTTAATATGAAACCAACATTACACTGACAGCTAGTTAGTTCCCTAGACATATCATAAATTCTGTATAATCCTGTCTTAAATGTGATCACTACATCGTTTATAGTGTTTCTTAAATTTAAAAAGACTTTAAAAGTACAATTGCATGTACGAATATAAATATACATTATACCATTTTTAATAATGTGTTGTTGTTTTATTTTTTTTTACATTTCTAATATCCCAGGTGAAGGAGAGCAAGCGTCAGTTCATCTTTGACATGGTGAACGAAGGAGGAGAGAAAGAAAAGATGGAGATGTTCGTCAACTTCTGCGAAGACACTATCTTTGAGATGCAGCTGGCTGCTCAGATCTCTGGCTCTGGCTGCAGGGAGGAGGCCCGAGGGAAAGAGGTGGACGGAAGAGGGCAGAAAAGACAGAGGGATGAAAACATTTGCACGGAGAATAGTAATGTGAAAGAGCCGAAAGGTTTCATTTCATCTTTTTCCTCAAAGATGAAACACCTCCTCCTCGTCCCTCTATACTGCCTGTTGATCATCATTTCTCTGCTCTCTATAAGGAACTTGAAAAAGGGGATGAAAAAGATGAGTGTGAAGGGCATACTTCTGGCCTTCTTCCTCTTTTTCCGGTCTGTTCTACAAGGTGTTGTTCATATAATTTTTGGCACCATTCGTTTCTTCCTCCATCTTCTCTATCTCATCTTCATAAATGGATGGATTATTGAAATGGCCAAAGATATGAAACTCTCCGAACTCTTCAGTGACTTACGGGACCCCACACTAGATGAGGTCACAGGGGTCTTTGATGGGGTCAGTGAGGTCAGAGGTCAAACACACATGCTCACATCTCAGGATGTCCTAAGGGCAGTGAGCCTTGATCTCTCAGCCGTGTCCAGAAATCCTCACCTTCTTACGGACATATTTGGCCTCCAGCTGAGAAAACGAGGAGGACAATATACGCTGCTGACCAGAGACTCAGACGCTAGCCTCAGTGACCTGGTCTGTTTCCCTAAAATCCACCTCAATAGTTCTGTTGCATGCTAGTCTCCATATTGTAGGGATGGGACAAAATATTGATACGTGATAATATATCGTATCGTTTCCGTTTGCAATATTTATTGACAAGTGCTGTCAAATATTGATATTTTATTGAAACCTAGGTGCCCTAAACTCCTGTTTGACTTACTAAAGTCATTGCTTGATTACTCCATGTGGTGGCACTTAACAAATGATTAGTTGCAAGAACTGTCTTGTTAAATGAAGTGCATAGGCAACCACAGGCACAGACATAGCCACCTTGTTCTTCATCATCCTGAACATACACAGTGTATGTACTTTAAACACATACACTTATTTGTAAAGATGTACAGGGATTGGCTTGTATTTTATCCTCTTCGTTTACACAGATGGTGTGATGTCTTGCAATATGTTGAGTATCGCAGAATCACAGTATCATGGTATCATCTTTATCGTGGGAAATATAACGTGATAATACCGTATCATGAGATGGCCTGTGATTCCCACCCCTACCATACAGCAACATCTTGTTAAAACAGCAGTTGTCAAACCACAGAAGTTTTACAATCTCAAATTTTTATGGACACCTACACTCACTTACAACATTCCCTCTAAAATGTAGGGTATTTACAAGGGCTTCTCTCCATCTACTTTTTAAGAAATTTACACTAGATGTTGTAACATTTCTGGATTCGTCCAGGACCCCAGGTCTAGCTGTATTACATAAGTGACATGTCTTCATTTAAAGCTGGAGACACTGTTCTTGATAATGTAGTCTATAATTAAAATTGCAGCTCTTGTGGTTTGAAAATTACACTCATTCAAACTGCAGTTTTAATATGAATTCAATTAATATATCTGTCCTATTAGCATCACAATACATTATATTCATCTTGCCCCCATTTGGCCTTGAGGATGCTGACCTTGGGCTTCTTTGCATCCCACTGAATTTTCTATGAAGAATATATAAGCTCTGTGTCCATAATTGAATGTCTCCACAATAGGTGTACCTTCAAGGGAATTTAGTCATTGTAAGAGGTATTCACAAACTTTTGAAACATGCTGAATAATTCAAGTGAGTTTTACAGCTATTTTCTGTGATGTGTGGCAATAGGGAATGCTGTCGGTGGAAGATCTGGAGGCTCAGGAGGAGCAGTCAGAGACTGAAAAAGCTGAGTAAGTGAAATTGACAGATATATATTTAAAAGATAAGTAGCCTCAACCAATTGTTATTCAGAAAGTGAAATCAGAATGAGTCTAGGCTGGAGTTCAGTATTAAAGGGGAGATGATATGAAAATTACTTTTTGGTTCATGTTCACATTAACTTAGGGAAGTGGATTCTACCAAACCCCAGACTTTGAAACAAGACCACCCAGTCTTTTTTTTTTTTTTCGCTGAAATCAGAAAATATGGGATTATAACATAATGCAATGGAAAAAAAGAGCACTGATTAAATGTGGAGAAAACAAGAATGAAGAAGAAAGATAACCAACTGAAAATGGCTAAAAACCAGAGCTGGTTTTCCTCACTCCTGGGCTCTCATGCTGAACTGAGCTGTGATTCATTCTAACAGGTGCTGGAACTGGTCATTCTAAACAGGGCTGTTTAGACAGGAAGAATGCTGCTGTGCTGTTTGATCTTTGTTGTGTTTTGTCCATTGAGCTGTTAACTTATGGTAAAAGAGTAGTTGCATCCCTTTTAAAGAAGCAATCAGGCATATCCTCTAACAGTTATTCTTAATGTGAAGTTGATGTTTATCAGACTCTGTAGTAAACCTATTTTAAACATGGCCACCTAGTGTCAGGGACCGACTCAGGGACCGAGCATGAACTGGCTCAATCACTGAATTACCAACCAATGTCATTCTTTATCTGAGTTGTAAAAATGTAGAAACTTTTAAACATTTTTCCTTTTTTTTGGGGGGGGGGGGTTACTTGGTTGCTCCTTTTAAATATCAGATTTGTTTTTTTACAGAAGAGAGGAAAATGAAAAAAAAGACAAGAAGGAGCTGAAACCCAAAAGAAGAATCAGGAAATCTATATTACAAAAAGCAGCAGAGACAGATGTTCAGGAATCAGCTGCTTGGAAAACGATTTGCTCTCAGAAAACTAAACTGCTTGTAAATCTGTACATTTTATCTACTTTTCCCCTCTATTTTTCCATTTTTATTTCTCTTATATCCTTATAAACCTGCATTATATCTTGCTCAATAATCAAAAACACAAGAGTAAAGCTGCTGAAAATGAAGGTCTTGCTAGCAAGTCTGTGCTTTACACAGATACTGTATACTGTATGTATCTGCTCTGACATTTCTATTCTATTCATTTCAGTGTTTCATTTGTTTCATGCTCTAAAAGCAGTTTTAGATTAACATGTGTAAATATAGAATAAATAATAATATCTCCATCTGCTTTCCACAGAATTGTTTTGCCAGGAATTTCTACAACATGAGAGTTCTTGCGCTCTGTGTGGCTTTCATCATCAATTTCATCCTTCTCTTCTACAAGGTGAAACATCAATTTGTATTGACTCATTGATTACACTGTATAAACATGGATATAGATTTCCATTTTATACTTTAATTACACAGCAAGAATGATTTTGTAGTGATTGATGATGCTCTTCAATTCCACTGCCACACCACTAGAGCTGAATCTAAAACATCTTCCTCTACACTATGTAGTACACAGTGTAGTATTTA
Organism: Hoplias malabaricus; assembly: GCF_029633855.1. Lineage (NCBI taxonomy): Eukaryota > Metazoa > Chordata > Actinopteri > Characiformes > Erythrinidae > Hoplias > Hoplias malabaricus. Next base: position 68,131,446 of record NC_089800.1, read on the forward strand.
TTTATTCATTATCTGTAAGCACTTATCCAGTTCAGGGTCATGGTGGGTCCAGGGCCTACCTGGAATCATTGGGCGCAAGGTGGGAATACACCCTGGAGGGGGCGCCAGTCCTTCACAGGGCAATACACACTCGCACATTCACTCACACCTATGGACACTTTTGAGTCACCGATCCACCTACCAACGTGTGTTTTGGACTGTGGGAGGAAACCAGAGCACCCGGAGGAAACCCACGCGGACACGGGGAGAACACACCAAACTCCTCACAGACAGTCACCCGGAGCAGGAATCGAACCCACAACCTCCAGATCCCTGGAGCTGTGTGACTGCGGCACTACCTGCTGCGCCACCCCAGCGGTGTAGTTGTATTAGTTTTATAGATCTTTAAAGTGCACTGTTTAAGGAGTTGGTCAATGTTTGGGACAGAGCAGAGTTTACATGAGGTGCTCTAAGAAATTAATACAAAGCATGTATTTCACACGTAGTTCCACTTCACTTTTAGTTATTTTTTTACATTTTTTTCATCCCTGATGTCCATACCATGTCTGAGGAAATCTCTTGCTATGAATTTGCTGCTGTCTGCGGTGTCTGTGTGTGGAGGAGAGGAATTCATGCTTCTTCGGTCAGACTACTTATGTAGTCGTCATACTCTACGCCGATGCGATACATCGTTACATTTCTGTTTCATGTTCAGCTGCTTTGGAGCTTTCATATATTTTCTGTGGACATAAGTTTCTAATAAACTGGCTTTTTATAACTTGTTTAAGGTCTCCTCTGAAGCTAAAGATGGAAGTGAGGATGCTGTAACTCATCTAAGCGAAGAAAACAGAGATTCAGAGAGTGTATATTTTGTCCTGGGGGAGAAAGGATACATGGAGCCTGTTCTCCGCTCTCTAGCAGTCTTACACACACTTATTGCTTTCTGCTCTATCATCGGCTACTACTGTCTGAAGGCAAGTATGGTTGTGCAGATACACACATGCTGCACATGTCTACTAATAAATGAAACAATTGTTTTCATTGCAGCTTTCCTGTAATAGGCTTGCTTCTGTAGTTCCAGCACACCTGTGCAGGTTATCCAGTATTATACAGAGCTTGATTACCCAGCTCAGGTGTTTGGAGCTGGAGTGTGACATGTGTAGAGAATAATGGGACAGTCCTTGAGCACTAATTACTTAAATAGCTCTGGTGTGGAGGATTTGTAAAAAAAAAAAAATAACTGCATAATTTTGTTATTCCCTGGAATCATGACTCACTTTGCTGAATGGTAACCATTACTATGGTTTCCATTGTAACTAAAACTTCTTTTAAAGCCATTTATAAACTTATATTCATTCATATTTAATTAAATAACTAAACATTATAAAACATGTGAGGTACATCATTTCTTACCGTATTTGGCACTGTACCAATTTTTTTTTGTTCTTTAAGAAGGCAAAAAATAATATATCTCAAATAATCTGGAATGTTTACACAATTGCACTTATTAATAATTTTGACAAGAAGTCATAGTGTGGTCTTTTTGTTGGTTATTTCTGACAGGTTCCATTAGCGATTTTTAAGAGGGAGAAGGAACTGGCACGTAAGCTGGAGTTTGATGGCCTCTATGTTGTAAAGCAGCCCTCTGAGGAGGATATCAAAGGCCAGTGGGACAGACTGGTCATTAACACTCCGTAAGAACCTGTTACTCTGTTATAAACCTGTAACAGGTGTTGTTGTTTATCTTCTAACAGCAGAAATAAACCTGCTCTGTTTTTTCCATTCTCAGATCATATCCAAGTAATTACTGGGATAAATTTGTGAAGAGGAAGGTACAGATTTAAGCTGATTTGTGTGTTATACTAAAATGGTCACACTGAATTAACCCTGCATGAGCCAACTAGAATATGATCACTGTGAAAGTTACTATTTCTTTAATTTGCAGATACTATTATGTTTCAATATCTTTTACTCAGTAAGGGCTAAGGGACGTTCTGACTGATTTTGCATCTCAATGATTGCATTGTGGTGAGAATTTGAAAATAATTGGTGGTGTTCCTCTTGAATACGGCATGCAGTATGTTATAGCATACTATATTCTGATATTATGGATTAATTCTGAATAATTGTGATACTATTGAAATGTTTATGTATTTTAAATGTTTTTTTTTTCATTAAATTGATATTGTTTACATTTTTCTTAAAGGTATCAACAAACACAAGAACAGATTCTACAAGTGTTTCTTTTTGTGGGAAAGAAATTTGACTTTTACTGTGGTCAGTAAAAGTGCACAATACTTTTAACTGAGTATAGATTTTGTACATTGTGTGTGTGTCTGTGTGTGCTTTTTTTAATGTGTCAGGTAATGGCTAAGTACAGTGAGTTGTACGGGTCAGCAAAGGTCAGTGAGCTGCTGGGTTTGGACAAAACGTCGCTCGACTTCAGCACTGAGGGTCAAACCAAGAGGAGATCAGCCCCAGAGAGTCTGATTCCCGCTAAGTGAGTTACTGCAATTTACTAATTAAGATAACCATCCTATGTTTTTTTTTTTTTTTTTTTACAAAATACAATTTAATATTTTGTTACAATATTGTAATCTAGAGCTTTTATTGTCATTCTGCTGTACATTGTACAAAAATATCATTCAAAGCATAAACAAGGAATGGTGAATGTTCTTAACTCATCTAATTTAATCCAGATAATTTTTGAATATTTTTAGACATTTCCCTAAAATATAATTTTAAAGTGAAGAGCAACTGGAATTTGAAACAGGGTTTTTTTAAATTGATCTTTAAAAATTAATTAATTAATTCATTCATTCATTCATTATCTGTAACCCTTATCCAGTTCAGGGTCACGGCGGGTCCAAAGCCTACCTGGAATCATTGGGCACAAGGCAGGAATACACCCTGGAGAGGGCCATTAAAATTTCTTTTTTTTTTTTTTGTTACAATGCAAGTGCAGGCATTTCACTTAAATATTCATGTACATTTGCATTATTTAAATTGACATATATGTAAAAAGAACCAAATAAATTTTTTTTACTCCGTGTAATCTGGAATCACTACTGAAATCAGAGCGATTTAAAAGATGGAAACCGTATAAATGACAAAAACGCCATTTGTGGAACATTTTGTGACTTTTTTTAAGGCCAGATAAAACCTGAATTGTGCAAAGGAACATAAGAGGAAAATATTGCAAAATTTCCAGAATCTAAGAAGCATTCATAAATATGCCATACATTTTTGCATCAGTGCTTAGTGTGCATCTATGATGATTTTTTTTTTTTGTAATTTCAGGTTGAGTGCCATTGATGTGAAATATCAGATATGGAAACTAGGAGTAGTATTCACTGACAGTGTAAGTTGTTTGTTTACTCGTGAAATTTTTATAATAGTAAGACTGAAGGCTGGGCAATTAATGGAAATCATAATCATTAATAGTTCCTTTTTGGTTAAATCTGTTAATATGCCTCCCACTGTGTTTATGTGCTGTCTCTTTAAAACCATACAATTTTTTAATTGGGATTTTTTTCCCAATTCAATTTGCCACATGGAAGTAACATGGAGGAGAACCTAAACACAGAGGCCTACTGAGCAACTTGAGCAGCTTGTACCAGTGAAAAATGTCTGTCATTTGGAGGTGCGTTTAGACTTAAGTGAAGATGACAGTGAACATAAAGACATAAAGACTTTTTAGCGACCAAAAATAGTACCAGCAGTCTGTTTCAACACTTGAAGCACAATCACATCACAACAGTACCTGGCTCAAACAAAGAGACTGACAAGCTCCCAACAACATAAAAAAGCAATAATCCCAGCTTTAATACTTCAGAATATTTACAGTACAAGCTTCGTCATTGAAATATGAGGCAAAAAAACAATCATTTTTTAAACATGACAGATAGTAATATGTTCAATTTTTACCGATATTGATTTGCAGTCATATTGCCCAGCACTAGCAAGATGGTTTATGGCTTATAATAGTTGTCAAATAGTTCCTTTCACTTTGGTCATTGTTTCTTTTTCTGTCTTTCTCTCTCTCTTCTGGTCTCACTCTGTCTTCTCTCAGTCATTCCTGTACCTTGCCTGGTACATGTTGCTGTCAGTCCTGGGCCATTATAATAATTTCTTCTTCGCTGCACATCTGCTGGACATTGCCATGGGCTTCAAAACATTGCGCACCATCCTGTCATCTGTCACTCACAATGGCAAACAGGTACATTACCTCAAGTATTATTTTAACTGTGTGTGTGTTGGTGTGTGCACAATCACTGTTCATCAATGTGTTTCAAACCCAAATCAATTCAGTTCAGGTCACTGTTCATCTCCTTCACACTATGTTGTGTCTATATTCACATTTATAGCATTTGGCAAAATGATGAACAGTTTAATACAGCACAGATGACGTAGTCTTGGTCAGGGGTACTCATTGTAGTATGGTGTTCCTCGCTGAAAAGGGCATTGAAACCCAGTTGGCCTTGTGAATGCTGAAGTTGGTACACACTAGAACAAATAAACACCAGCCATCATATTCACACAGCTTTTTTTTTTTACCACACTTGTGGTGATATCCACAGCATGAACGACAAAACCTCCTATATTTCTAAAACAACATACACAAGTTACAGTGACCATTTGGAAAAATGTGTATCTCCTTTTTGTCAATTTTTGGTTTATTATATCATTTGAACACAGAAATTGTCCTTCACATGAAGACAGAATGTATTTTTTCTCCTTTTCTAAAGTTACTGTTTACAGATATGTTTTTACTTGGAAAGTGACAATATACAGGGGTTGGACAATGAAACTGAAACCTGTCATTTTAGTGTGGGAGGTTTCATGGCTAAATTGGAGCAGCCTGGTGGCCAATCTTCATTAATTGCACATTCCACCAGAAAGACCATGTGCATCCAATGGTTCAAACATTGTATCCTGAAAGCAGTGTCATGTATCAGGATGACAATGCACCAATACACACAGCAAGACTGGTGAAAGATTGGTTTGATGAACATGACAGTGAAGTTGAACATCTCCCATGGCCTGCACAGTCACCAGATCTAAATATTATTGAGTCACTTTGGGGTGTTTTGTCAGGAAATGTTTTCCTCCACCAGCATCATGTAGTGACCTGGCCACTATCCTGCATGAAGAATGGCTTAAAATCCCTCTGACCACTGTGCAGGACTTGTATATGTCATTCCCAAGACGAATTGACACTGTATTGGCCGCAAAAGGAGGCCCTACACCATACTAATAAATTATTGTAGTCTAAAATGACAGGTGTTTCAGTTTCATTGTCCAATATGTATATATAATGTGTGTGCACACGCATATGCGTTGTATAACTTTGTTGCTTTTGGTGTTGTGTTTTAGTTGGTGTTGACTCTGGGACTCCTGGCCGTGGTGGTGTATCTCTACACTGTAGTGGCCTTCAACTTCTTCCGCAAGTTTTACATCAAGAGTGAGGATGCAGCATCTGTGGACATGAAGTGTGATGACATGCTGACGGTAGTATCTCTCTTCTCTTCTCTCTCTCTCTCTCTCTCTCTCTCTCTCTCTCTCTCTCTCTATCTCTCTCACTCACTCGCTTACTCTGTTTCTCTCTTTTTCAGTGTAAACCAACAGAGAGCACTTCTAATTGGCTCTGAACTCTATCCACAGATAGGAAGTAGTTGTCAGTGAAAGCTGCCTCACTGCATCTTTACTATTATTTGAATTTCCAGTAAGAACATGACATTAAATTTTAAGTCATATTCTCTATACAGGGGGATAAATATCGAGGTCATAATGACTCTTGGCAGTTGTAAGGATATTTAGGATAATATTGTTTATACTGTTACACAAACTCCATTTCCAGAAAAGCTGTGACACATTCTAAATTGGCACAAAAACTGAAATCTGTACTTGGTTAATTCACACGAGCATTATTTAACTGACAAAGGGACAAAAATGCTTTAAATATAATATAATATAAAGTTTTAAATTATTTATACTAATTTAAGGATAAGTTATGTTACCATGGAAACTACAGACCCCGTTTCTGGAAAAGTTTGGAAGTTTGAAGTTTGATTGGTTAAATCTCTTGAACCTTTAACATTTAATTGACAACAGTAAAAAGTAAAAGGTTCAGTATTTTGTATATAAAAACTAATTTAGAATTTTAATGCCTGCAGCACTCTAGGACAGAGGTATTTTTATCCTTAAGTCACATTTCCTTTTTCCTCTTTTGGGAACTCTTTTAGGTACTGAGAATAAATATTCTGCTGCCTGAATCCCCTCTTCACAATACACCATTAAAAATAACAGTGCTAGCACATGCATTATGTTTTTAAGCCATGCATGTAGAGTTAAACTTGCTATCATCATGCTGAAATAACCATAGTTTTCCAAAGACAAAACATCACCTTAATGGCAGCATATATCTCTCTTAAACCCAAATATATGCCTCCACCTCAATGGTGTCTTTACAAATATGCAGATAGCTCATGCTGCGAGCACTAATAAATCCCTGATTCTGTGACAGATATAAAATTTCACAAAATGTACATTTTTTTCCGTGAAAACAAGCTTGTCAGCTTGGACTTATCTGACCACAGCACGTTTCCAGCATGTGCTCAAAACAGCAGTGCTTCTGCGTAGAATCGATGGATGGCTTTGCCCTTGCATACTTAAAATTCAGGCTGAATTTACTTATGCAACAACAGACTGTTAAGTGAAAGGGTTTTTCAAACTCCTCAGCCCATATGTATATATTTATTTTATTTAGTCTGACAGGTTGAAGGTCAGTCAAGTTTGGAGTGTTGTTTTGCACTTTATAGACTGAGATTTCTATGGGTAGATGGTGAAAGACCTAAATTGTTTGCAATGAGCCATGAACCATCTTTGCTGCAGTGACTGAGCCTTTGGTTTGGTGTTTATTTTATAATATCATGCTTATTTGTGGATTGTGGATTGTTTAAAAATGGAAAAATATGAATGTTCTATATTTTTTACACTCTTATTTTGCCCCATTTTTTTTTTTTAATACAATCAAGTTGGTCAGTAAAAACCTTGAAATTTTTTTGTAGGTTTTACAATTAATCTTTTTAATTTACTTTTATTTATTTATTTATTTAAAGCAAAATATTCCATTTTCTTTCCCAAAAGAAGGGTTTTTACTTAATTTTGTAAAGTAATATTAACATGTCTACCAGTTCAAAACTGAAGAAATAAACAGAATTTTAGACAGAATTTTGTTGGAAATCTGTTTTTGTTGAATTTTTCCTTAAAGGATTCTCTCTACGACCCAAGCTATGGTCTGCAGGTCATCTGTTGACAGGTGGATAATACACGTGTACATATTGATTGGCTAATAAAGTGCATGTTAAACACTTTCAAATCCTGCCAAATGCCAAAGAAAAGGGCATGGGCTTAGTTATCTGATGAACTCAATAACAGGTCTGGTGCTTACAGTGTGTGTTTTGTGTGTTCAGTGTTATATGTTCCACATGTATGTTGGAGTGAGAGCTGGAGGAGGGATCGGTGATGAAATCGAGGACCCAGCTGGAGATGAGTTTGAGTTCTATCGAGTGGTTTTTGACATCACCTTCTTCTTCTTCGTCATTGTTATCCTCCTGGCCATCATTCAGGGTGAGGCTAATGAAGGGTGCCACTACTTTAGTAGTGTCGCAGTAAAGATATAGTGTCATGTGCAAAGGTTTGGACACCCCTGATCAAATCATAATCAAGATAAATGAGCAAATTTAGATATGGCCCCTTTCAGCAAATACAGGGGTTCATCATTTTCTACTTAGATTCTGTTTATCAGTTTGCCTTTGAAGTTCAATCAGCCATTTATTTTAGCCACCAAAAATTAGGAAACATTTATGAAAATGATTTATTATGTTTGTATTTTCTTCTATAAAATGCAGTTAAAGTCTTAGCTTAAACATGTTTATACTCTATACAGAGGGTCCCCCATATGGGGGCTGCATGTTTAAAGGCTTAGTATTGCATCTCTGAAACATCCGGATCACAAATTTCAGTAATGTCTGTTTCAATAGCTTCTACTATAAACTATTTTGTAACTAAATTTCATAGCAGAAACAGATTTTATTCCAGAACCAAATCAGTATCAAAAATAGATAGATTCAACTTTGTCATTAGTCAATCCAAGCACAAAGCAATGAAATGCACTTAGAAATGTTAAATAATAGGCATATAGACAATATATAATATAAACACAAGGCATGTGGGCAGCACTTGCCTTGCACCCAATGATTCCCGGGTAGGCTCCGGACCCAGCATGACCCTGAACTGGATACAGATAATGAATGAATGAACACAAAATATACTGTAAAGTTTGTAGTCTATTGTTATACGTGTAAGCAAATATGGATTCCATTGTTTAGGAAATGCCTATGATTCCTCATATTTGGAGAACCCTCCTGTCAGCCACAGTGGAACTATTGTACCACACTGTCACAGTTGGTCAGTACGCTCTTGATGGTGTATTGATACAGGTTTGTGAGGATCTGAGGAAAAAGATGATCCTCCTTTAGTCTCCCCAGAAACTGAAGATGCTGCTGCACCTTCTTAACCAGATGTGAGGTGTTGAGGGTCCATGAAATATCTTTGAAGATGTAGAAGAAAAGCAGGATGAGTGCACACTAGATAACTACCATTATTCCATAATATTAAGGAGATATTAAAAAGCTCATGAAGGTACTGTAATATGCCATGTTTCATTGCTTTATAGACATTTTCATAAAATAACAAACAAGCAAAACATGACAGGGTACAAAGGAGGCATGTGGGGCTATGCATAAATAACACATTACATTCTACAACACTTTCATAAAACCAGTACTGAGAGCAAATTGAAACTAAAATATGGATCTAGACAGAAAAAATACACAGAGAATTTTTTTTTATGGATTCCCCTGCCTGTTGATGTATATGAACTCTGATGTATCCATCTTGGCATCATGTATTAGCCCAAATGCTTGATGATGTCACCAAGATCGCCATGGCCTCTTTCACAGTGATGTGTAAATCACTGGACCAAAAAAGAAAAGCCCTAAGCGATAACATCTATGCTTCAAAATGGATAAAAACCATTCTCTCTAATGCTGCTTTATATTATAACTGTAGACGTATGAAGGCAACACAAATATTACATGTAAGTCACTGGCCAGAACGTTTTTGTCAATATCAAGAATAGCCTTGAATGTTTACTGTTTAAGTGTCCAGTCACAAAATACAAGCATTAAAAATAAGATGTCCTTACATTCTGCATGTACGCTTTAGCTATTCCAGCAATGCTGTTATCATGGCTGCATGCTGGTATCAGTCAAATGTTGTTGCACGGCACAGAAAATGACACATTTTATAGTACGTTTTACAATGACAAATATTCATTCTGTGATTTCATTTCATTTTTGGACATCTCTCGTCCTTCAACACTCTCATTTTTTTTTGCTGTGAATGCTCCAATCTGTTTATCTCTCATTGTGCATTTTACACTGTTTAACCCTGCCTTCGTCCATTTATATAAACACATTAACAGATGTACTTAGATGTGGGCGTGGTTTTCCCACTTGACCATGGAAGCAGACCAAATTAGAATTAGAATACTGACTACCTCAGACTACCTTCTTCAAATATAGAATATTAGATTTAACTGTGAATGCATTACTGACGAACAGAAAGGTCACCTTTCTAAAATGGGTAATAATGTGCAATATTTAAGAATTATTTAAGGGCTTTGAGACTTTTCCCTTTTGCCCATATTACAGTCAGAAATATATACACCTCCCTGATGATGGGATGTTTATCTTTTTCCTCGTGTGCGTGTGTTCACTGACGTGTATTGGTAGGTTTGATCATTGATGCCTTCGGGGAGCTGAGAGATCAACAGGAGCAGGTGAAAGAAGACATGGAGGTAAGATTCTGACATTTACCATGGATGTCCTAAAAAACCATCAAGAAATCACCCTCCAATCAGATGCAGAAGTCTCATTTTCATTGCAAACTCTGATAATGCCAATATGTCCATGAGATCACATGTTATTTTCAGAGAATCTCACAACAATCACATTAACATAAGAATTAGAATAAATTTATTGGCCAGTGTGCTTGCACACTGAGGAATTTATTCTCCAATCCATGCAGTGAAACACACATTTACATACACACTAGTGAACACTAGGGGGCAGTGAGCACACTTGCCCAGAGTAACATAGAGTTGGAAAATTGAACCAGACTGATTATAGCATCCTGATTCTTATGACTTTTTATATAAGGTCTACAATATTCTGTATATTGTTGCAGTCAGCTGTTCATGCTTTGAAAATGTCAGCTGCCTTTTATATTGTGTGAAAATTGAACAATTAAAATGTCTACATATCACTTGGCGTGTGACTTCTATACCATCGAGAATGATTATTTCTCACCTGTACAGTTATTTTTTTGGAGATCAAGTATTTGTTATTTTAATGTGTAATATGTATTATTATTATTATTATTATAATTATTATTATATGGAAAACCACTTTTATGATTAGAGGTATCTACATTTTTTACTCAGATTGCTTCTTGCTCTTGTGATTACTTGTTTCAATGTCAGCAGTAATTACTGCCTGCTCCCAGCACTGGGACTGCCATCACACTGCTGCCACCACCCATTTACTCAGTGTCTTTATTGTTTGTGACCTCTTTTCAGGGTTAAGTGGATTTCTCTGTGACACGTGGCAGTCTCATTTCTGCTCGTTCTCCCCACTACAAGTCTTGTTATCTGGATATAGATTAAGCCTGGTCTTATTAACACTGCCCAGGGGGTTATCCTCCACTGAAAACTTTATTTTAGGCTTAATCTGTGCTAGGGAAACTGGTAGTGGATTTCCTCGGTTTGCTGAAGTAGCTTCATCTTTTACCTCTGCAGACAAAGTGCTTTATCTGTGGCATTGGGAGTGAATACTTTGACTCGGTGCCTCATGGCTTTGAGTCTCACACTCAACAAGAACACAACCTGGCCAACTACCTGTGAGTACAGCTTTAGACTCTGTTTTAATTTAACTACAGTTTTAGCCACAGATTTAGGGTTAGACATCTTGCACAAGGACTCTTAAGGGTGAAGTGTGGCGTGCTTTCCCAGGCAGAGAATCAGACTTCTGTTTACAAGCCAGGGAAAGCTGTGTTACCCACTACATCATACCATACATCACTCTGGGTCACTGCTAGCATGCTTGTTGGTGGTGTTAGCATTAGTGACCTAGCTACCTAATGTTTACGAAATATTTACAATGTGATCACTTGAATACAGTGATAGCTGCAGGTACTAATATACCACTTAAAAATTGTAATGTTGCTTGCTGATTGGCCTTTACCCAGATTGGTAAATAACACACTAAACTGTGTCTGCATGTCTTAAAGTTTATACTTGAATGTCAAAACACAACAGTGAAGACAAACTGTTCAAACATAGTGAGTAACACCACTGCCTTCCACATCGGGGTTTGATTGTTGGCTTGGATAGGAGCACCACCCCAGTATAAGTCTTTGGCCAAAACCCAGTCTCACACTTACTCATGGTATTGTCACATATATAGGAGACTGCAATTTGTAACATAGTCACATATTTTCAACATTTTATGCGACAATACCACAATCATTAGTATATGGGTAATTACCATACAAACACTATGTGACAGTAACACGAAAACTCTTCCTCATTACTCTCGTCATTACTCAAATAACATAGAAAAAGGCATAATGCGAATTACATATCATAGGTTGTTATTCCAACAAAGGCATAAAGTGTTTTATTATACTATTTCTCCTAAACAGTGCTTATTATTGGTGTCCTACTTTAGCTTTAACTCTAACAAGAACATTTCTTTCACTTAACGTTATTGTGACTAATTTTCAGAAGGTTAATACTGAAAAGGGCATTTCTGTAGTGATTATTTGTTTTGATATTTTAGCAAATAATGAATTAGTAAGGTTATATTTTCTGTAATGGTAATGACGCCTGAAATGAGGAAGATTTTTCGTGTTACTGTCGCATAACACGGAGCACTGATACGAGTGTTTGTATGGGAATTTCCCATATACTTATAATTGTGATAATGTCACAAAAAATGTAGAAAATATGCGACTATGTCACGAATTGCAGTCTCGTGTATATATGTGACTATATCACGAGTAGGTGTGAGACCGGTTGTTGGTCAAGACTTCTGACACAGTTTGCCATAGATAACAGGACAACAGTTGCTCAAATAAAGGTTAGAACTTGGTAATTCTAATGTAGATAATTGCACTTGTTAGAGACTGCTTTCTTAAGATCTTAAAAAGATTTTTTTTTCTTTGTATCTAATATTTTTATACTGAGAGGTGAAATAGCCAACTCTGCAGGGGCATATCCCCCCAAATGCCTTAAATTATGCCCCCGTGTAACACTTCAAATTCATCCTTGATTCTTAAAGCCATGCTGAGGTGTGTAGTTGAAGGACTGGCACCCCTCCAGAGTGTGTTCCCATCTTGCGCCCAGTGTTTCTGGGTAGGCTCCGGACCCACCGCGACCCTGAGCTGGATAAGCGGTTTCAGACAATGAATTAATGAATGAATGAATTAATGAATGAGGTGTGTAGTTGAAGAAAGAATACAAACAGTGTGTTTGAGTGTATTCAAGAAGTGAAAATATTACAAAAGAAAAAACCTATCATTAAACTATCCAGGAAAATTATTACACTCCACCCCAAAAAATAAATAAATAAATTAAACAGCCCCCAGCAATGTTTTGGACTTGTAAGTTAATGAATGTGCCTTGTAAGTTTGTCTGCATTTCCTGTGATTTCTTGCCTGCAGGTTCTTTGTGATGTACCTCATCAATAAAGATGTGACAGAGCACACGGGACAGGTACATCCACAGCTCTCAGCCATTCCTCCCAGGCGTGTAAACTTCACATGAGAAATCCTCTCAGCTACTGCACCATGAATCGTACAACAAATAATAATGCCTCAAATGAGGTCTGCCAATCAGTGTGTGTTTATGAGAAACCCCTCTGTTATTGCTAAACACAATAGGGCTATTGATCTTTGTGTCAAATAAATATTTATCTAAGTATTTAGCGATGATCCCCTTTTTGGATCTGCCATTTACTTCCGGCACAGCTTAACGAGCTGGCTGAGCAGAACAGTTGCACAGTTGGGGAGGGGGAGGGGCACTTTCTTTATAAATGTACATATATTTTCTGTATAAAATGTGTTTTACTAACTTTTTCATTGTAAACATTTACAGCCCCCCCCCCCCTAACATATATCAATACCAATTTACAACTGGATTTAAAAGGCTGAGTACATTAGACCCAAATATGACTGCCCCAGTGTGCTCCGACTTTAAATCAAGAAGAATGTAATCACATGTAATAACTCCAACCATTTTGCTCAAACCTTCAGCTTTTCAGATGAATACATGAAGCACGTTTTGCTTGTTTTAATGTACACTGATTATATGTCAAATGGTACAAACTGTATTTAAGCTGGTTTTGTACATGACATTGATATAGCTCTTTATTTTCCTCAAACAGGAATCTTATGTATGGAAGATGTACCAGGAGCGCTGCTGGGAATTTTTTCCTGTTGGAGACTGCTTCCGTAAACAGTATGAGGATCAGCTCAGTAAGGACATTACTATAAATATTCAAAAATGAAGGAGTATCCTTATGTTAGCACTCTGGATTGATTCTACACCCTTCATCGCCTTTTATTATCTTACACTGTATAGAACAGTTGGAAAAGCTCTCCCTAGACTTCTTCAGTTGGGATTTTTTGCATGCTGTATTTCATCCAACCAAACTACTGTATATTTTATCGTTTACTTATGTTGATTCACTAGTAAAATGCACTCTGAGTTTTGTTTTGCTTTTACATTGTTCTCTTTTGTACTTTGAACGAATGAATATGAAAAATACCAAACATTTTATTCTTCGTATCTTTATGGTGAAAATGAAGATTATAATGCATGCGTTCGTTTGTGAGTTCCGGTCTTTGTTCTAGTGGCTTCTACCATCTATGTTCTAATTTAAAAATCTGAATTATATTTTTCATTTATGCTAAATATCAGTTGCAAATGAGATATACACAGTTAAGCCCCTCAGCGATTCACTATGAGGGGCATTTAGTATGACACTTTGTGAAGATTTATAAGGAAATCATCAGCTCATTTTGATCATTAATATTGTTGCAGTTGCTATTTGGATTTCAAAAAATTTCAATACTGTGGAGAAATCAGCCCAAACTACTTCTCAGTTTTGGCAGAAAAAAAATAAATTAGGATCACATCAAATCAATTAAAATATGGTACTTTCAAAACGATTTGTCAATCTTCAGTACTTGGTTGGGAATCCCTTTGCTTTAATCACTGCCTCAATGCGATGTGGCATTGAGGCAATCAGCCTGTGGCATTGCCTGGGAGTTATGGAAGCCCAGATTTCCTTGATGCTTGCTGTCAGCTCTTCTTTGGGGTATTCTCAAGAGGAAAATAAGGGGCCACCAGACCCAACACCAAAGGGCTTTAGGTCCGGCGAGTTGGCTGGCCAAGTGTGATTACATAATATAATTTTTAAATTAAAAATCAATATTTGTTTAACTACATACATATGCAGAGTACTTATACCTATAATTACTTCATTTCAAATTGCATGCCATTTGCACAGGAAAGCAGAATATATATATAAGATTCAGGTCACCATTTCCAAAGGCAAAAGGTTATAAAGCCCTATATAATGACTTTTTAATACACTTAGTAACAGCAGAAACGATGGATGAACCGAAGTCTCCAAACCTTTTTTTAGCCATTCTACTAAATGAACTACCCTCATTTACAGAACATCCAGCTAAATCACCCTCAGTGTGTAATCCTTTCACCATTTTGGGTGAAGTTGACAGCAAGTTGAGGTTGGCAAAAACAGAGTTATTTTATATTCCCGAGACTTTGATATCTGGCTCTTTTTTCAACGTCGGTACAGGTAGAGGGAATAAAACGGATCACAGTTGACTTTTTCCACCTCCGGCTGAAATGAAGTCTGCTCCAGTTGAATGCTCATATGAAACGTATCTCTGTGTTAGACTGTTCTTTTCTTAGAGGCAGATAGAGAGATGGTCCTTTTGTATTCAAAATGAAAAGGGTTTGTCTGTTTAAGGGTTTCTCTGTCTCAACCTTCTCATTTTTTTTCTGGCTGCCCCTCCTGCCTTTCCACTTTCTCCAAGATCTTGTCCTACCCTGGGTTTTAGTGTTGAATATGTCCAA
Source organism: Hoplias malabaricus (assembly GCF_029633855.1). Classification (NCBI taxonomy): domain Eukaryota; kingdom Metazoa; phylum Chordata; class Actinopteri; order Characiformes; family Erythrinidae; genus Hoplias; species Hoplias malabaricus. The sequence goes on from NC_089800.1 coordinate 68,146,717, forward strand.
ACATTTGTAAGCACTTCCTATTAGAGAATTCAGCTATATCAGGTGCATCCATTGTGAAAAAAAAAAAATTGGCCACATAATGTAGCATTTGTATGAACCTTTGAAAGACTGCATCATTTAATTGTCGTCTCAACATTTGTTCACTCGAGTTATTCTGCAACAGGCTACAGAAACAACTCTCCATTTCAACGTGTGTGAGATTGGGGTGAAAGGAATGAAAAGCTAAACTGCTGTGAACTGAAGGGGTGGTCATACAAAAAATGTCATGTTTGTGACATTTCAAACATTAATGATTCAAAAGAGATTTGTTTCCATAGAATGTAGATGAAAAAGGTTTTAAGACTTCAGCATATTCTAGATTATATGATCTAACATTTGTTTTCAGATGTGGCCACCTTTTGGCAAATCTGCCTTTTTTTTGCAGCTTTCAGTTTTTCCACATTCCAGCATTTTTCACCACTTCTTCCAATACTTCTCTCCTCCTTTCTCTCTCTATCTCTCTGTGCTTCAGGCATTCTGACCGTGAAATTAAAGGCAGACCCACGTCATGTGCAGCCTCTTGGGTCCAGCGTTAGTGACTAAACCACTGGAGCATTCGGTCTCTGTGTGTGTGACAAGAGTGTGTTCTGCTGATATAAAATTCATTATCAACAAAACAAAGTACAGAGACAGAGCAGATTAACTGGAACCTCACAGTGAGAGCAGCAGTAATAGACAGGGAGGCGGGTCATATTTTGGTCATGTAGAATAAATTACTCATTTTTATTTGCCACTTGAGGGAATGGTCTATGTTTACATTCAAAGACTTGTACCAGCCAGAATTGGTACAATTCTGGTCTGATAAAATTTCTGGTTAAATGTTCATTACAAATACCACATTCAAATTATCAAGGATAAGCAGGCTGTAAATATTTCCAAATGAGAAATATGGAAGTATGCTCTGTATACTCAGTTTGCTCACTTTCACCTTGCTCTTCAAAGGTCAGGAACCCCAAAAGAACCCCCACAGAACAGGTATGATCATTCTCAGTCATAAAAGTGCTGCTGGAGTTTTTAAACAGCGTTGGTCAGTTGAGCTGAGAGAATGGATAGTGAGTGTAGAAACGAGGTTGTCATAATGCTATGGTTAATCTGTGTATAAGCCATTATTTTATAAATGACATAATGCACTACTTAGGCGGTAGGCAAATTCCACTGGGTATTTGTCTTTTTTATTAATCTGACTAAAGTAATACTGAAATGATTATCCACTGTTTTTGATTAAATAGGTATTTAATTTTGATTGAATTTGAATCAAATTCATTGAATCAGTTTATTCCTAGCAAGGTATATACATGAATGTCTACATTAATGTTTTCTATTCTGGCTGACAATTGTTCAGATGATGCTGAAAATGGCTGCAAGTAAACATAACCATAGTGAATATAGTGGAATTCTCCTAGAGACTATTTCAAAGCCAGTAAAGGAATATGGATGGTGATAGTAAGAAAAAAATGGTTTATGATTTATTTTTAATGACTACAATAACAGTTGCTTTAAAACCAAACCCCAGTCTAGAACATATGACCTTTCCACAATTTTTGACAATTCTTTGTTTGTATTATCTGTGGTTTCTGTGGCCAGTGTAAGATGAATGAGGGTCTGGGAGGATGATGATATCTCCTGTGACCACTTCTAGAGCAATAATGACCACCTGTATGTGGAAGAGAATAGAGTGGTCTGTGATCGATGGCAGGAATGTGGCAGGCTGGGTAATGCAGTCAGTTTGTGGTTTGTATTGACCCTGCTGGCCTGAGTGTAGCCTAGGGTTGGCAGCTTTTAGCTGCATGAAAATCAGACAGACCATGTGTCTACTATTTGCTCTGCCCCTGAGAAAACAACCTATTGTTTATTCACTGTGGGCTGGTGTCCAGGGCGTGGGTGTATCCCACTCCAGACAATATTTCCTTTTCAACATGGAACTCAAAATGCTGTGTGGTCCAGAACCAGTCTTGATCCCTGTCCTGGAGCCTGTCCCTGTGACTTCTGTTTTCTGAATGATGTATAAATAAATTAAGATGCATATTTAATTGCTTTTTTGAAAGCATCTGTTACAGTGAAATAATGGGTTCACTTAATGTTCTTTCTCAATGCCCAGCATAAAGCAGAATGGCTTGGCCTGTAGTATGTGTCACAATCCACATACTAAATAATGGGTTTAAAATAGCACATATACAAAATTGATGTGCTGCTAAGCATCATATATGTTTTTTGAGAGGCAGCTGCTGCTTACACCAATCTTACAGTTGAAAACCATTGAGCATAAGTGAGAGGGTTAGAGTAAGAAGCTCAATCATCTGACTAGAATGGCACTTGACAACACAGCTCTAAAAGGGAAGGAAGCTGTCAAGAAGCTTTTACTGAAAAAAAGATAATTCGCAAATCAAAAATAAAGCTGCTGTGGTTCTCATAACGGACTGGCCAACCCAAAGCCCAGACTTCAGAATCACGAAAGGTTTTTGGGAGTATTTTGATTGGATTGGGAGCTGCAGCCAAATTCTAAGCCTATAGAAAAAAGCAAAAGCAAATCTCATTTCTTAATTTTTACCCCTACCCCTAGTTTTCAAGTGTTATAAGCTGTAACATTTAAAAGCTTCCCCTACGAAATGGGATGACCCTTCAAGAGCCTGGTGCTTTATCAGAACACAAAACTGCAAGGCTTCAGTGGCACTCTGCTGACTGTTTGAATTTTAAAGTAGCCAAATTTAGGACCACAGGCCTTCCGCAATCATATATTATCACTCACTCCTAACTCTCTGTGAGCTGAAGGTGAAATCAGCTAGTTATTCTGCGTGTTTTAGTTTGTAATTTCCACCATCCAACTTAAATGCTGCAGAAGCCATAGACGCTATAATGTAATTGCTTAGCCATTTAAAGTAAAACTGGAAATTCAGAGACATCAAAAAAAAAAAAAAAAGTACTAGCGTTGTGTTACGCTTGCTATGAAGCAAAGGGACATATAGCATTAAGCTACATTGAATTCACCCATAGAACAAAGCATGCAGTACTTGACAGATATTTTGACATGAAATGAAGCAAAAGTGCACAGTACTGCACGTGTTAACAATAAATGCTAATAATTCTGTATTCATTTCATCGTTTCATGGTTCAATGCAATGCACTCAGTCCAGCTGAAAGTCCCACAAAGACGAGCCTGAATGTGTGAGGTTATTATCACCGCTGGCCTGCTGCTTCATTCATCACAAAGTGTACGGCTAACAGCACTGTGTTAGCAGGCAAGGTTTTTAGGCTGTGTGCAGGGGGTCTCTGGTTGCATGGAGCTTTCAAATCACTAAACCTCAGCTTGTGTCTGGCACTGAGTGAAAATCCCACAGAGTTAAACCGGGGTAAAGCTAACTCCACAGGGGTGGGCTTTTAGCACTGTAGGTGTTCTTTTGACCTGGGTGATTTAGCAGTGCATCTCTCCATCAATCTATCCATTCATGCAGTATTATATACATCAGTCCCTCTAGTCAGACAGCCAGGAAGTATGTAAATGTTTCATCCTGCCACTCACATGTCCAAAGAATATGTTTATTTGCATGAATGGGAATTATAATTAGGACTCAACATTCAGCCCCCTAATCTGCAATGTAATACACTGTAATTAATAACTGTAGCTGTCACTCCACATTTTCATTCCACTGCAGTGAAATGAGTAAAATGTGGTCTTTGTCTCAATGGGATGCGGAAAAAAGCAAACTGTGTATAGTTGGGAATTGGGAAAAGAAAGGAATGTGATCCTTTGTATGAGTACAGATATTATGCAAAAAAATAAAATAAATAAATATATCTGAAATAAACGTTCACTTCCCGTCCATTAATCTGTGGCATTGCGAGAGTGGAGGACTCCTCGGGTCGAAATATGAATTAACGAAGATGGTTATTAGAATTTGAGAGCAGGGAGATGTGTGGTTCTGCAACTTTAATAAGGTTCCAGTTAACCGGTTTGTTTCAGCTGACTAGGATTCTATATTACTGTAAAAGACCTTTGCATAGATATGACCTCACTGAAGGTAGATTGGAGCTTTTAAAAACACTATATACAGTTCCCTCCCTAATTATTGGCACTCCTGGTTAAGAAGTGTTCTTTGGCTTCTAATAAATTCTGTTTTTTAAAAAATAATATAGGACAACAATGCAAAAAAAGTGAAAAATCCATTATCTGTAACCGCTTATCCAATTTAGGGTTGCGGGGGTTCCAGAGCCTACCTGGAATCATCGGGCGCAAGGCGGGAATACACCCTGGAGGGGACGCCAGTCCTTCACAGGGCAACACAGACACACACACATTCACGGACACTTTCGAGTTGCCAATCCACCTGCAACGTGTGTTTTTGGACTGTGGGAGGAAACCGGAGCACCTGGAGGAAACCCACGCGGACACGGGGAGAACACACCAACTCCTCACAGACAGTCACCCGGAGCTGGAATCGAACCCACAACCTCCAAGCCCCTGGAGCTGTGTGACTGCGACACTACCTGCTGCGCCACCGTGCCGCCCAAAAAGAGAAAAATCTAAGCTTTAATTCAAGTGCCTTTATTTGGTGGGAAAAAAGTCTCACATTGTGAGAAATAAATCTTTTGAATGAAATCATGTGTGCCACAATTATTGGCGCCCCTGGTGTTAGTACATTGTACAGCCTCCTTTTGCAAACAAGACAGCACTTAATCTTCTCCTATAACTCTTCACAAGATGGAGAATACAGAAAGTGTGATATTCAACCATTCCTTCCAGAGTCCTGGGTCTTCTCCTATGCACTCTACTCTTCAGCTCACCCCACAGGTTTTCTGTTTGGTTGAGGTCTGGGGACTGGGATGGCCATGAGAGTAGCTTGATTTTGTGCATCGTGAACCATTTTTGAGTAGATTTGGCCACATGTTTAGGGTCATTATCTTGCTGAAAGTCCCAGTGACGACCCAGTGATCTTCAGCTTTCGGGCAGAGGTCACCAGATTCTGATTCAAAATGTCCTGATATTTCAAACAGTTCATGATCCCATGTCCTTACAAGGTTCCCAGGTCCTTTGGAGTAGAAACAGGCTCACAGCATCACTGATCCTCCCCCATACTTAACAGTGGGCATGAGGTGTTTTTCTGCGTACTCATCCTTGGTGTTACCAGACGCACTTAGAATATTTGTTGCCAAAAAGCTCTATCTTGGTCTCATCTGACCAAAGAAAAGTGGTCCCAGTTAAAATCCCAGTACCGCTTGGCAAATTCCACCTGTTTACGCTCATGAGAATAACTCAGAAAAGGCTTTCTCCGTGCATGCCCCCGAACAGCTTTTTGTCATGTAGGTAGCACCTGATGGTTGTTTGGGAGAACCTCGTAACCCCAAGATGCTACCATTTGATTCAATTCTCTTACAGTGAGCTTTGGAATACTTTTTACTTCTCTTACCATCCTTCTCACTGTGTGTGGTGCAAGATACACTTACATCCTCTTCCAGGCTTGTTTGTCACAGTTCCAGATGTTTTGAACTTTCTGATGATTGCTCTGACAGTAGATAAGGGCATCTGCAGGTGAGTGACTATTTTCTTGTAGCCATTGCCTGATTTATGAAGATTGACACACATCTGCCTTACTTGAATAGTGTGTTCTCTTGTCTTTCCCATGTTTAAGAGTGAGTAAGAGAAATAAGCCTCTGTGTAGCGTCATATTTAAACCCCAGAGAAACAGGAAGTGATGAATTACTAATTAAAGGTATATATACACACACACACAGGTGCGCTAGTTGCACTTTTAGGTTTGATTTGTTTTAAATACAGTCTATCGTTTCAAAGAAATATACATCTTATCAGCTTCAGTAACTTCATACTGTAATCAGGGCACTACTTGTTACGAAAAAAAAGTCCCTGAGCAATACATTAATTTACCTATATCAGCACCAAATAAAGAAGTCTTACCAATCTAAAGATCAAATTAGCAGTTATTTTATGATGTTTGCAGAAACAAAGAGAGATTCCAAAAGCAAAAGACCTGACCAAAAGAAAAAAGAAAAAAACAGAAACAATGAAAGCAAAGACTGGCATAATGAAAACAAAAATCAATATCAAAAGGTGAAAAGGTTACCAAGTATATATTTAAAAATATATAGTTTTGATATATTTTTTCTCTTTTGCATTCACAATATTTGCTTGCAGATTTATTTTTGCTTTTGTAAAACTTTTGACACAAAATTCACTCCATAGAATATGGTCTAGTGTGGTCTGAGGAACACACATTTATACCCCATTTTGCAATCTTGTTAATCATTATCTACTAGAACAGAAAACAGGGTCTGATACAATTTGACCTCTCGTAACATCCTGAGCACTGTCTTAAAACTGATAGGTTATCATATGAGCATAGGTTTGGGAGTGTGTGAACCTACAGTAGGGGTGTGCAATATGACTATATTAGATCGTGAACGATAAGAATTTGTCCACAATACACCATCACAGGGAGATTGTTGGATTGTGCTAATGCACATTCAAGCCGCTGCAGTTTTTATAAGTTGATCACGTACCATATTGATATTACACATCAGTCGAATGGGCCGACTGTCAGGACAGATAAGTGGTGCCATGAATCCTGAAGAACCCATAAACACAAACAAAGGATACCAGTGTTTACGTAGGTCATTCCTACATAAAAAGCAAGACCAAATTTGAGTCAATCCACTCATTAGTAATCATCATGTATGTGTAAAGATGACTTGCAAAAAGAATAAAAAGCAAAAGTTCAAAATAAAGTACAACAAATAAAAAAATAGTTTAAATATGTTCCCCTTGTATCTCTGCTATGGCCGTGTAGCTTGGGCTCTCAGCTTTAACGACACGTCCATCAAGTCTGTAGACCAATCAGGGGCACTGCTCATCCAAGGAGGCAGAGAAGCAAACATGGCACCTAACGGACGTGCACCACAAGAGACGATGCAGACAGTTTCATATGGCTACAGCAATCAAAATAAACAACAATTAAAACAATAAATAAGTATTCAAAGCTTAGATCCCTTTACTGTCTGCACTGTAAAAAGAAATCCGTAAAATTTACGGTAAAATACTGGCAGCTGTGGTTGCCAAAATTTCACCGTAAAATATACGGTCACATTTTTGGCAATCATAAATTTTACGGACTGTTTTGTTTACACTATATTTCTGTTAAAACAACAGATATACACTGTAAAAACATGGTATTTACCTAAAAATAACAAAGTAAATTAAAGTAAAATTAACGTGTAAATTGTGTGACAAATTAGAGAAAGGAGACTGAGATATAGCCATATTTAGATATAGCCAAAATGCATCCTGTATTCAGCCCTTAAAAGGAGATATTGCTGAAAGGACTAAAGAAATGTTTGGTATCTGGGTGCCACACACGGAACACAGGCTGATGGTGAACTTTCCTGACCAACACACATCTTGTCATAACATGCACAGAAACACAAACACACACACCAAAATCAATAAGTCTCAAAGACAGAAGAAAACAAAGAAACTCTGAAAATCACAGAAAATATGGAGAAGCAAAGCATGCTGGGAGCTCCCTAATGAGTCTCAGCTCCTCCCAGTCCTTGGACAGTTGTACCGTCCCCAATGGTTTGTGGGTTTAACAGTGAAATAATGTATTTTTTACAGTAAAAATATGTAAAACCTTTTTAGAGTTTACAGTCATTTACTGTCATGGTTTTACAGTTTTCCACCGTAAAATTCACAGACATTTTTTACAGTGTGCCCTTTCCCTACTGAGACCATTTAAACACAGGAGGGGAGTGAGGGAGGTGGCCTCAGTCTACAGCGGAAAATCAAGACTAAATATCAGAATAAATCGAGGTAAGTCAGAATGTTTTTCCTGTTTGATGAGGGTAAAAAAGCCATTTGGAGAGGAGCATGAGATTAGTTTGTCAGAGTAGTTTTCGAGATCGTGTTCCTGCAAAAAAAAAAAAAAATTGTGATAACGTATTTTTGCCATATCGCCGCTTGTATGTAAGATGTCGATGCCCCTTGCTTGTGCCACTGTCACCCAATCGTAAGATGCTACCAATCAGGGGCCAAGTTATGGCGATGGGCGTTTACAGTGGCCAGAAAATGTTTCTGATCTGCAATTTTTGGATGGAAGAAGAAATGTTTCGTACAGTACTGGAGAGACCAGTGAAGAGAAACTTAGAGGTAAATGCATTAATGAGTGGTTGTAGTAATAAAGTGATTAGGTTTGTGTGTGAAGGTGAACGTATTTGAGAGTGTGCATAGGCTATTCATATTGTAAGAGGGAGCGAAGCACAAGATTGGATATTGCTGGTGGACATAGGTAAAAAAAAAAAAACTGCAGGTCCCAGAGTGCATTGCATTAACAACACTGAAGCCAGATAGCCTTTGTATAATGTAATTACCATGTAAAAGCCTTTGTATAATGTAATAGCGTTTGTATAATGCAATTACCATGTAATTACCTTGTTCCAACTATTTGGGGCAAGCTGAAGACAGACTGGTTGTCCCCAACACACCAATATCCCTTGTAATGTTAACATTTGTATGCTGATATTCATAGGGTTAATTGCCTTCCAAGTTAACCAACTCTCAGTATGCAATGGATGATACCATTGATACCATCAAGTATCTTTGGATGATATCATTTTAGGGTCTGCTTGGAGATTGGACAGCCTAATTTCTATGGTAATTGAAGAGGTGTGGCTAAGGGTGGGACGATATCTGTGTTATTCCTAAAAGGGTTTGTCCAGAGAGTTTTTAGACTTGTTTAGCAAGAGACATGCACACCCAATAAAAACCATATCTCCTTTTTTGAGTCTCCTCTCCTATTTTCAGGAAACATCTTGCCAGCAGGAACCAACAGCTTCCAGCAACGAAAGTAGGAAAAAAAAGTAAAAGACAACAGTGCTTAAATGTGCAGTCTGTGCCTAAAAGCGTATTCCGTGCGTAAACGCCCGTTCTGTGCATGGAGGCGGATTCTGTGTCTAAATGCTCATTCTGTGTGTAAAACCGCAGTCCAGTGTAAGCAAATATGCCTTCTTTGAAAAATAAATACTTTCTGGGCATAAAAGCCTGTCATGTGCCTTCAAGTGCTTTCAAGTGCAAGCGCTTGCCCCTGTGTTTATCTGCATTTAAAAGTGCATTATTTAAGCAAAAATACACTTGCGGTTTGTGCTATAACATAAAATATTGTCACTGGTCCACTGGCAGTGTCCTGTAGATCAGTAAACCATTATTGTAGCATGAACCTCGAGTGTATTATTGCGATTATACCACAGTTCATTATTCCCATTTATTGTTAGGTTTTAAGATAAAGAAGACAGGAAAAACGATCTTAGTGAGTATTTGTGTGATGTACAGAGAGCCAGTCAGAATGCAAATGGCAGGATCCTGACAATGAGGCCAGATTTGTGCATTAAAAGTATTCTCCATCAACTTGTGGGCTGAGCATCTGTGGCTGAGATAAACTTGGGGGTTTACTCACAGTTAAACAGTAACCCCCAGGGTCTGTTACGTTAGCTAACAGTTACCAGTACTGGCTGAGTGATGGAAACTAGGAGGGTAGTGTTATTTAACTCAAGTGCCCTTTAATTAACTAAAGTTAAATCATGCAAAAAACGAATTTCTCTGGTGTGAAATGGAAAGTTAACGTCATGCCTGTAAGATGATAAACCAGTAAGCTGGCATTATTTCACCACAATCCACCAGGCTGTGTCTGAAACACCGGAATGCTATTACTGAGGCAGTTTACTGAGGGAGGAAGGTGCACAGTTGTGTCTGTTTTCAAAGCTTATTTAAAAAGCTACCTGTTTTTGCTCTAAAGTTGTAATTGTTCTGGGAACGTAAGTGTACATGTGCCCTGATAATGTGCTGAAATATAGTATACCATAACGTTACTCTGTTAAAAACATCTTCATTTCAAAATGCCGTCCATGTGAGGCAGAGAAAACACAACATTATCTGCTGCTTTTAGTTTAGGACCTGGCCCTAGTGTGTGAGAAACTCCCTCCTGCTCTCAAGATGTAGCATTTAGGGAGAAACTCACGCAAGGTTTTCAGGAGCGGAGCTGTCTGTGCTTGTGATCGGTCAGAGTGTGGTGTTTATTTCAGGGTGGAGAATTCAGGTTGAGATGTTTGGGATTAACAACGATCAAGCACTGGTAAACCTGTAAAAATATATGTGTGGGGCAATATATCGTCACTATCCGTCACGACTTGGTCCTGTCCTGTGTATGTTTTTCCCCGCTATGTGTTCTTGCACATGGTTCTGTTTGTTATTGTTCCTGTCTCCGCCCTAGTCCCGCTTTAGCTCCACCTCCTCATCTGTGTCTCATTTGTAATCCTGCCCTCTCATTATCTGTTCCAGGTGTTCCTTTTCTGTAGTGTGCATTTAAGTCCCTTTGTGTCTGTGCCTGTTTGTTGACATTCCACATTCGTTCGCCGTCTCTGGTCTGTTTGTCTCGTCTCGTCTGTTACTCATTCCCTTGAGGTCAGTCTTTGTATCTCTCGTCTAATGTCTGTCTGTGTCTTTACTCCATTTATGTTTACTCTGTTTAGCTCTCCATGTCCAGGTTTACTCTGTTTAGTTCTGTGTTCTAGTTTAGGTCTGTATCTGTCTCTCTAGTTTAGGTTTCTCTGTTTAGCTCTCTTTGTCAAGGTTAGTTCGCTCTCTCTGTCTGTTTAGTTCCCTCTGTCTAGGTTTAGTCTGCTTCTCTCTCTGTCCAGGTCGTCCTGTCCAAGTCTCTCTATATAGGTCTTTCTTTACCTTTTTAAGTTTCCTGTTCAAGTCATCCAAGTCTGTCTCTGTTTTTGTTATCTTTTGTTTTAAACAAAGTCTGCTGTATTATAGTGTGTGCGTCCGCCTCCGTCAGTCCGCCCAGTCCTGACACTATCCAGTGAAAAACATGCATTTCCGTTTTTGTCAGTCTTTTAGTTTACCACCTCATTTCAACACAGCAGATCTCTATTACATTGTGTAAAACATCATGATGAATGGACCATTACAAAAGCTTAAAACGAAAAAATACATGGAATACATTTTTTTACACTGACTTCCATTGAAAGTTATGAAGGTTTTCATTCCTTCTACTGTAAAGTTACTGTTTTGGAGATACATGGTTTTCATTGGACAGCAACAATACACACATTAGAGAACACAGGAACAAGGTTTATTGTAGTCGATGATATAAATATTCAAATTTGTTTTTGAAGTTAACAAAAAATAATCAAACAATTCTGTGTCACAATATGCACTTTGCCCCTGCACTGCATCTGCTCTACTGGACTCTGCTCTACCTTTGTGGTTCCTGGTTGGCTTTCACCCAATAAAGCCCCCCAGCTCCAAAATGTAGCCGATTATGTCGCAAAACACCATCTTAACCAAGAAGCAAAGGCTTGGAAACTAAAACAACGGTAGCGGTAACTTTAAGCGAGAAAATATTAAGTGGGAATGAATGCGGCTCCACAGACGCACAGACAGATTTTCTTATTTTCTTTGGTACTAGCTGCTCAAGTTACTTGGTCGGCCTCTGCATTTAGGTTGCTTTCATGTGGCAGATGGGGCACAATCACTTGATTACAACTTGGTAGTGTAGATTTAAAGGGACAGTACATGAACACACAGTGGGGACATAATAAAAATAATCGATATAGACAAGACTATGTCGATTAAAAGTTCTGAATGTCAATTTGGATTATTTGCCCAACACTTATATAACACATTTGCAGAAGTACAGTCAAATGACTATAGTCCCCACCACCACCCGCATCCTCCTTATTCAGAACATACTCAATCAGCCAATATTTTTTTTAGTGTTGGTTTTAGCACTGGAGCTACAAAAATAGTTGCACACTGGACAAAAAAACAGCAGTCTAAGCATGTTCAGTTTTTTTACCTGCTTTCTGCCAACTGAAGAAAAAAAAGAAATGGATGACTCCAGATTGTGATGTCCTTTCTCTTTTGAACAAAGTCCTTTACCCCAGGCTGTTCTTTTGGGTTCACTCCTCCTGGCTCTTTCTCTCAAGTTCTCAAGGTTTTTTTTATATTATTATTATTTTATTTTTTCTCAGGATTTCTTTGCAATCTCAGGAGGACATCTTCATCAGACCGTGGAGCTGACCACTGGGGATAGCTGTGACACATTCGGCACCACATTGACAAGAAGTCTTTTGACCAAATGGCTAAATCAGCAGACCTGAAGGGCATGCTTATAGAGAGTGGATAAAAGAGAGAGCAGGGACAAGGACAGGTTAGAGTAAGACAGAGGAGAGATATAGAAAGGTCTGAGAGAGTAAAGTTAGAGTTGGTAGAAAATCACACCTGCACACCTCAGTCATCACTGAGATCTGCTATTAACATTTGCAGGTTCTTATAGGGCCTTCAAAAATAACATGCAGCTCCTGGGATGTTATTCTGTCTTTGCTGTTGTGTCTAGGTAGTAAAGGCTGGGGGAGTCCTCCCACAGGGCACCGGTGCGACCAGCCGTTCGAGGGAAAAAAGAAAAAGTCTCAGTGACTCTGAAAGTGCCCTGTGTTTCAACAACGCATTAGGCTCATGTCATGGTCTAAACCAATCAGAGATATTGAAGGACGGGACCCCCCCCCCCTGATTTGCAGTGGTCTAGATATTACTGTATGTGTGTATACGTTTGAAAATGTGTGTGCTGCAGTCAAACAGAACCGAGAGATGAGAAGCCTAGGCTCAGAGCCGGACTGCCCAATATGCTCACTACACACATTGCGTTGGGCCCTGCAAATTAACAAAGGTCCCCTCGTCTCAATTAGGGAGTGTTTGTGTATCATCAGAAAATGAAGTGAAACTACACTTCAGGATATGAAAAGAGGAAAAAAAAAAGACTCCACAAGTCAGCAGTGAGGTAAACCTGTGACTGCTCTTCTCGAGGTTGGATCTCACATAGGTATAAAGCCTAGATTTATTCAGCAAATATATTTCTTTGGATTTAGTTTCCACAGTCAGTGATGGTTTGGGGTGCCATGTCATCTGCTGGTGTTGATCCACTGTGTTTTCTGAGGTCCAAGGTCAAAGCAGCCATTTACCAGGAAGTTTTAGAGCACGTCATGCTTCCTGCTGCTGACTAACTTTATGGAGATGAAGATTTCATTTTCCAACAGGACTTGGCACCTGCACACAGTGACAAAGCTACCAGTACCTGGTTTAAGGACCATGGTCTCGCTGTTCTTATTTGGCCAGCAAACTCGCCTGACCTTAACCCCATAGATCTATTGGGTATTGTGAAGTGGAAGATGCAATACGCCAGACCCAACAATGCAGAAGAGCTGAAAGCCACTATCAGAGCAACCTGGGCTCTCATAACACCTGAGCAGTGCCACCTACTGATCGACTCCATGCCACGCCACATTGCTGCAGTAATTCAGGCAAAAGGAGCCCCAGCAATGTTAATGAGTGCCGTGCTCATACTTTTCATGTTCATACTTTTCAGTTGGCCAGCATTATTAAGTACAATATTAAGAAATATTCAAATTTTCTGAGATACTGGAATCATCAGATTAAAAGAAATAAACACTTGAAATATATCAGTCTGTGTGTAATGAATGAGTATAATATACAAGTGTCATGTTTTTTATGACATTCTAATCTTATGATCAGCGCCCGTATATTAATATCACTATAATATCTATTTTTGGTGGACATAGCTCATAAAACAATGAGTAACAACAATTTTGCAAAGAGTCAAGTAAACGTGTTAATGTTGCTTTTGTACATGTTTTAGCATGGATTTACACTCACTTTTAACTGTGCCAGTTTCTTTTATAAAATTAAAGAGACTTTATGCTGTCATCTTAACATTCATATTATCTTTGAGGTCAGTTCAAAGTGTAAAGGAGTGATTTGTAATATATTTACTAAATCATAACACAATCAGGGTGTGTCATCAGAGATGAAGGAAATGTTAAAATTGGATCCATCTTTAACAGCAGTGCTACTGCCAGTATGTCCTACTTTGAGATATGTCTGTTCTGGAGCAGAACAATGTGTTTTGGTATTTTATCCCACCCACTGCTCAATTCCATGTACAGTCTCCACTACTCAGGTTGCAAATGATGACAACAGCAGACAAACACAGTATACTCTAACCATGGACATGAGCAAATGAACAGACATAAAGTTTCTACCAAACATACAAAGCCTCTGCATCCTTCTAAAATATCGGTACGAGACTGAGTAAAACCAGAGGAAAATTTTGCAATATTTTTCAAAGCTGAAGGCGGATCAGATAGGGCTCTCACCTGTTTTACTTAAAGTGTATTTTAAATCGATTGGGTCATATTTACCTCAAGGATAAAAAATGAAGATAATAAAAGGGCTATATTTAATGAATAAATAATAGTCCATGACATTTCATGTTGAGTTTACTTTGAGCTAGATTTTCAGTTAAAGATCCCAGTTGTAACAGTGACCGAATCCAAATTGTATCATTAAATATGCTCAGACATTAATGCTGCATTTTTTTTGTTAGGCTTTATCTGCAGTGGAGATTGTTAATAGCACACAATTTGGTGTCGGCCAGTACCCCACCTCAGGCCTGTGTGTGCGTATAAACACCCCTTCCAGTTTTATTCGCTGCAGAATTGAATTTTCATGCTTTTTTGCTCTTTAACATGCTTTACTGCTCTTGCTTTGGATGATGAGCAGGTGAAATTAACGGGCATTAATAACCCGAGTCTTCTGTAGAGCTGTAATCTTTACACTGAGATCAACACATTTAGCAGACAACCTTGTATGGAACAAATTCCAGAAAGCAGATACCGAAAAAAGAAGAGAGGTGTGATTGAAGGGGCTCTTCCTAAAGGAGCAGTTGGCTCCAGACTGGTGAGTTTAGAGCGTGAAATTGGCGCTAAAACACCCTTGCCGGGCAGCACATCAGGAATGAAGTGATGCTAGCCACATTCTGGAAGGGTGGAAGTGCAGAGAGGTGGAAGTAAACAGTGGAGATGGAGAATTAATGGAATTTCTTTTTATAGTCCCAAGGGAATTTTGCCCAAAAAAAAAAACCCAAAGCATTTTCACTTTATTGGAAACCCCCTCTTGCTGATTTCTAGTTAATTTGCTGATGCACATACTCTTGCCCTTCATCTAAGATCAGATTCTGATCACAGCTTGTAGAAGGCCCATATTATTAGTAAATTCAGCTGCTTTAAGGGGCAGCCATTGCTGACATGGGTGAACCAATGTACACTTATACTGCTTGTATAATCTTCATAGAGAAGCATTGATCAATAGAATGGGCCCAAAGTCAGAGTGCCTAAAGCCGTGCAATACGTAGAAAATGCATAGCCCCCAATCCTGAGCTGTGGATTGAACTAAATTGAACTGAACTGAATTCTCTGGAGAGAAGGAGCATCTAATAACTTTGGGATACATTTTAATGCCAAGATCATTCCACGTTAGTATGTGACCTCACATACTACATACTACACAGGTATGTTGCTGTCACACAGCTTAAGGGATCTGGAGGTTGTGGGTTCAAGTCCCGCTCCAGGTGACTGTCTGTGAGGAATTTCTCCACTATCTGCATAGGTTTCCTCTACATTCTCCAGTTTTCCCTGATTGTTCCTCCAAAAACACACATTGGTAGCTGGACTGGCTATGGACCCACTGCGATGCTGAACTGAATAAACATTTACAGACAATGAAAGTTGGCGTCAGCCTTAACAGCCAGCAGTAGACATTAGCATACAACAAGTAGGCAATGTAAATGCCTAAATTAAGGCAGCACTGGTCTTAAACTCGATAAACTGTGTTAAACTCGTGGAGATGGGGGAAAAATGTTCAGATCTATCAAGCAGTAATAAGAAGCCATTTAAAACTCATTGCACAGCCGTGACCAGGCACTAATCACCCGTCAGTTATCAGATTCAGGAAATGAAATCATTTTATGTGGTTTGGTATAGAATTACAAATCATTCATTAACAGCATTCCACTGTCCAAGCAGGGATTTTTCTTCTTCGTCTGTTTCTTTTTCTATTTCTTATCATCATCATCATCATCATCATAATTATTATTATTATTATTATTATTATTATTATTATTATTAAGAATGGTAAATACTCTTTTTTGTTTTAGTAAATGTGAATGAAATGTTGATAGTGTCCCTTTTCTAATATTATAACTTTGTTCTTTGAAACTTTAGAAACAGAGGAAGAGAAAAAAGGTACACACAGACACACACACAGACAGAAACACACACAAGTTTTGAAATGAGAGAAATTTGTGAAGTGTCCAGTTAATAGTCCTTCACTTCTGTAAAAGAGTGAACAAGAGGCCATTATTACCATTTAGATTATACACACACACACACACACACACACACACACACACACACAGGTTGAGCGAGAGCAAGAGAGAGTAGAGACAGAGAATCATGGCAGAAAGAAATGAGAGCTGGATGGAAATGTAAAGAGACTAATGTGTGAATATTGTGTAAATGAATATAAGAGAGAGAATGAATGGATGACTAAATATGAAAATGAGTAAATGAAATAATGCATGAATGAATGGGAATGGGAAAACTGAGTAAGAGAATTAATAAAATTGTAGATAAAAAATTATGAATGAGAGGGAGTGGGGGTATCAAAATTACAAATTCTAACAGGTCTACAAACAGTGTTTATTTGTTTTTCTCATTCAATACCAATACATCCATGATTACACTCAATAAAAGGTCAGAGTTGCATTGACTTTAATCAAACAGAATCAATTCAAATTGAATCGTATTGAATTGGAGGAACTTTGTCCAATAGGCATGAGTATATAGGCATCACTGAGTATATACACAATCATCTCCTTAACAGTGACTTCTTTTTCAAATATGAGTTTGTTCATATAGAAATTCTTATAAAAAATATTTCTGTAAAACATATTGTAACCAGGGGAAAGTCCTCTCTCTCTCTCTTTGTGTGTGTGTGTGTGTGTGATTTTTATTTTCTAGAAAACAAGATCAATTCTTGTATTTACATTTAGATTACAAAGTCAGTCCTGTTAAGTCAGAATGTCAGGAATAGACCATAAGGTGATGCCTGCAAGCGCGCGCACACACACACACACACACATGCAGAGGCCTGTTTTAAGGTCTTATCTGTATTTGCTGTACCTCAAACAAATTTTTTCTGCAGGTAATAGGGGCAGGGCCTGTACTTCCCTCTCAAAACCTCTTCACAATTGCAAGGATCATTAGATGAGAACTATACACTTCACTGTCCACACACTGATGTGTGTTTCTGATGCCAGTGGCAAACACCTGTTTTGCATTTGTTCCATATTGTGGAACATTCAAGTGAAATGCAGTTAATACACCTGAAACATAGTGAAGAAAGCAGGTCATATATAATGTCTACAGTCAAAGCACAACTCAGTAAATAAAATATAAATACTGTAACTACTGTTAAAATGCTGTGAATATGAGTAGTACTATGCATATGCACACAAATCAAATTCACCAGTGTTAAATCAACACGATTAATGTTAAATTAACACTGAGAGTGCAAAAATGTAACTCTCATCAACACTAACAATGTTGATTTAACACTTACTGTGTAGAGGCAAAATAGAGCTAATACCTCAGAAATATAGAGAATGCAATTGTTTGTACAGTAAATATGATTGAAATGCAGTGAATACTTTAGTAGAGTGATGTGTAGTGAATGCCGTTCAATTACAATGAATGTGAACTAAAGATATCTGAAACAGAGAATACAATTAAAATACAAAGAAAAAAAGAACAGTAAAGACAGTTTAGTGTGAACACCATTATAACATATATAAAAGCCATTTCCACTTCTTCATAGCACTGTTAGCTTGTCCAGACTTTTCAGTATGAGCATATGTTTAAATGAAAGAAAAAAAGAACATACGGTTCAATGCATAGAAGAAACGCTTTGGTGATTGTTTGATCTTCTTTGTATAAAATAAAGCAATGTGATTTAAAGTGTAATAGGTTTTTACAAAAATATCATATGGTTTTTTGCTGTAAGGGCAAAGTTTATGTATTTTAAACACAGTTGGAATGTAACTATATTTCAGTATAATGAATAGAACCGAAGTGTAAATGGAATTGTTCAAAAGGGAAATAGAGTGAACATAAATGAAGCTCTATGAAAAGGTAGTGACGCCTGTCTGTACATCAATATTCTCACTCAGAGGTCCTTGTATTTACTGAGTGCTCTGATATTCCTCTGAAAAGAGTACACCCAGAACTTGTGTAGATGAGGAAAGAGAAATGGAGGATTTGAGTTCCTGAAATAAGTTGATGGAAAGGATTAAAAGGTCTTCAAATCCTCTGATCACACTGGAGTAATGACACGTATAATGGCAGAGACATGGGTTCTGGACAAGATGACAGGAGGGATGTCAGTAGATCAGAGGGATTAGGGAATCGAATGTGGATCGATGGAGAATGATGGTATCTCATATGTCACAGGGATAAGCCCTTGCTTCTGCTCTGGGAAAAGAGAGAGTGAGAGAACTAAGGAAGATAACAGTTGTAGATAACAGTGTTTCCCTTCAAATACACCATTATTTATCCAACATCTGGCACTAGATGTACTTAAAACTGGCACTAAATCAGATTACAGCCTTGTTTGAAGCTCTTGTGAAACATAGGTCCAAGCATTGGTGGACACCTCACAATTAGTATAATTAAAATAAAGAATATAATAAGTGAACTACACAGAAAAGCATAAAATGGGACATGAGTTTAAGCTCAGTGTCAGATAGAGAAGTATAAAACCCACCCTAAAGCCTTTTAATTTAGGATATGAATTCTTTACCAAGTTATTAACAGGCAATGTAGTGTTTATGGAATTTCCATAGACTGTTATTCTGGTTGTAGAATCATCTTTTGCAATTATTATTGTCATTCAAATGTATAGTCTCTCTTCTATGGGACCAACGCAGAAAAGCTTTCTCCAACATCACTGATTTCCATTGTTAACCCCATTTAAAGAGTGATTATGTGACATAGCCATATTCAATATGTTTTTTTTTATTTTCTAAAGAC